>NC_059356.1:23797196-24097196 GCF_019703515.2 Myxocyprinus asiaticus
TGTTTGCCGTGAGTTGCGACCCATGTCGGTGGAGGAAGAGATCCTGGTCCCTGAGAAACGTGGTTTGCTGCGGCTTCCACTATTTCAACACGGTATTTTGGCTCCTACTTCACCTAGGCGGGAGGTTGGAATGGCTCGATCCAATCAATCGGCTGGTCAAGACATGCCCTGGGAATACTCTGTGATTGCTGAACATCAGATATCTCTCAGATTCCCGGTAGGCATTGGCTAAGGGTCAGTCAAGTAAATTGAGCAACTTGTTGCACATTTTGCTTGAGTATATCATCCCTGTATCCCTGATGCATAATCTGCTGGAGATCCGCAGCGCTGTGCATCCCTTACTTTTGGGCTCCAAGGTGGGTGGGGAGCAGAGATGACGAAACTAAAAACCCAAAACATGGCTACAAAACACACCTCAAAAAAACGTTTCTTTGACCTGGATACTGACAGTACCTCAGAAAATAGACGTGCTCTTGAGCAGAGTAATGATGACTGGCCAAAATTCATCATCATTGAAGCTGCTGCTCCAGATTTTCCAATCATCAAGCTTTCCCCTTTCGCTATACAAAAATGTATTGCAGGAATAGCGGGAATAGTAAAGGAAGTGAAAAAACTACGATCTGGACAGATTCTTGTGGAATGCAGTAAAAAGGCCAATGCTGAAAATCTACTACATGCCAGCATGTTAGCTGGAGTTCAAATAAAGACATCTCCTCATCCAACTTTGAACTACAGTAAAGGAGTAATCCGAACTAGAGTTGGATGATGTGGATGAGGAAGAAATAACGCATGAGCTCCAGACCCAAGGAGTAATGAACGTCACAAGAATCATAATCGAGTGAAGAGAGAACGATTAAAACTGGTAGGTACTTCCTCACCTTTAATAAACCGCTAATCCCAGATAAACTTCGAATTGGATACTTAAGTGTTCCAGTGGATTTATTTGTACCCAACCCTCTGCGGTGTTTCAACTGTCAAAAATACGGCCATGGATCTAATGGCTGCAACAACAAACATACCTGTTGTAACTGTGGGGAGGTAGGCCACGACAAAGGGAGCTGTGAAAAACCATCAAAATGTTGTAATTGCTCAGGTGACCATTCAGCTGCATCAAAACAGTGTCCCATGTGGATCAAAGAAAAGGAAATACAGAAGATCAGGTGTACTAAGAGAATCAGTTACCTCGAAGCAAAGAAAATGGTGGATGTCGTCCCTGTTTTTACGCTGAATAAAACCTTTGCCTCTGTTGCAAAAAAAGCTGTGAGA
The DNA here is from genome assembly GCF_019703515.2 of Myxocyprinus asiaticus. Lineage (NCBI taxonomy): Eukaryota > Metazoa > Chordata > Actinopteri > Cypriniformes > Catostomidae > Myxocyprinus > Myxocyprinus asiaticus. The sequence goes on from NC_059356.1 coordinate 23,798,463, forward strand.
ACAATAGACTGCCAGACAGATATCACCTGGATGCATAAAGACAAACCCCAAACCATTAACCATAGTAATATTCCCCCAAAGATGAAGAACACAGGAACCCAGAGAGAAACTCTTCTAAATGACATTCACTCCAGTCAGAGCTCAATAACAGGAAACCAAAAGGCAAATAAAAACAACGGTAAGGCAAGTTCTTCACAATCAAAAGTATCCCAAGATGAAGGCTCAAAGACAAAACAAACAAAAGATGTGGAAATGAAAGAGAATGAATACCATAGTAGAAGTCCATCCCCTAAAGGCAGAACCAAGAAAACTGTCCCTATTCTCCTTAATAGGTAATGGAAAATTATATCATCCAATGGAACTGTCGTGGTATCAGGGCAAATTTGACGGAGCTGCAGTGTCTAACTACAGTTATTAACCCTCTAGCCATATGTCTTCAAGAAACACAATTACCACCAGACTGTACTCTTAAAAATTTTACAAGTTTTAACACTTTCGGTCCCAGTGATAAGTGGGCTTCCTGTGGTACAACCATTTTAATAAGAAAAGATGTGATCCATAGTCATATAAATATTAATAGCAACCTACAGGCAACAGCATTAAGCCTGACTTTGCAGAAAACCATTACAGTCATCTCTATCTACATTCCTCCAAATTTTAACTTGACACACATGGACCTAGATCACCTTATCGCTCAGCTCCCATCTCCTTTTATTCTCATGGGAGATTTTAATAGTCATAACACTTTGTGGGGCAGTAATCACTGTAACACAAAAGGAAAGGAGATTGAAGATTTTATAGATAACCACACCTTACGTCTTTTAAATAATGGATTGAATAACTATTTACATCCAGGACATGGAACGTACTCTGCAGTCGACCTAACAATTTGTCCGCCTGAATTATTTTTAGACCTCTCATGGAAAGTTTGGCATGACCTCTGTGGAAGTGATCATTTCCCAATCGTTGTAACCATCAAAGGCAGAGAGGAAGAAACAAATGTACAAAGATGGCAAATTAAAAAAGCAAATTGGTATCAATTTCAAACCCTCTGTCATGAGAAACTGACATGGTTTCCAGAAGACAGCCCAGATGCTATGCAAAATTTCACTGAAACGCTCGTATCTATAGCTGATACAGTCCCAAGAACATCTTTAAACATTAAACATAGACGACTTCCATGGTTTGGTGATATATGTAAGGAAGCTATAATAGAGAGGAAAAAAACTGAAAGACTGTTCTTCAGACATCCATTAACTGAAAATCTTATCAAACTCAAGATGAGTAGAGCACGAGCAAGACGAATTATAAATGAAGTAAAAAAGGAAAGCTGGAGAAGATTCATTTCCAACATGACAACAAGTGCTCCATCATACAAAATATGGAACCTGATACGGAAAATGAAGGGAAAAAACAGCGGTCCTCAAACAGCACAGCACACTCTTGACTTCAAAACAAGAAATTGCAAACATTCTAGCAAAAATTTTCGAAAACAATTAATCTATTGAGAACTGCCTTCCTGCTTTTCGACTTTTCTTGCTCAGCAAGAAAAAGAAAAGATTAACTTCGACTCCAGTAACACAGAGCCATACAACCAACCTTTTTCTATGGAAGAACTACAGCGAGCCATTAAAAAATCCCACGACAAAGCTGTTGGACTGGATAAAATCCACTATCAATTTTTAAAGAATCTACCCCACCTTTCCCTGAAAATGCTCCTTAGAATTTTTAACTCCATCTGGATATCGGGAAAAATCCCATCTGCCTGGCATGAAGCAGAAATAATACCTATTCCAAAGCCAGGAAAAGACTTAACGACCCCATAAACTACCGCCCTATAGCTTTAACCAGTTGTTTATGCAAAACAATGGAGAGGATGGTCAATGATCGCCTGGTCTGGATACTGGAATCTAAACACCACATAAGTAACGCCCAATGTGGTTTCAGGAAAGGTCGGAGCACTACAGATCACCTTATTTGTCTTGAAAGCTATATTCGTGATGCCTTTACCAGAAAAGAACACGTTGTAGCTGTCTTCTTTGATTTGGAGAGCCTGTGCCACGACATGGAAATATGGAATTTTAAAGGATTTGTACCAAATGAATTTTAGAGGTCGACTGCCAACTTCATTGAAATTTTTTTATCGAACAGACTTTTTAGAGTTAAAATGGCAAACACCTTGTCTAACCTACATAAACAAGGACTTGGAGTGCCTCAAGGAAGTATCCTATCAGTAACCCTCTTCAGTATTCAAATAAATAGCATTGCAAAAGTCATTGGCTTTGATGTCCTCTGTAGTTTATATGTAGAGGATATCTGCATTTGCTACAAGAGCAAGTACATGAACACTGTCAAGCGAAAAATCCAATTGAAGATAAACAAAATGCACTCCTGGTCAACACAGAATGGTTTCAAGTTCTCACAAACAAAAACCATCTGTTTGCATTTCTGTCAGCTTTGTTTGCTACACAATGAACCAGAGCTGTTTATGGATGGAGTCCCCATTAAAGTTGTTAAAGAGAACAGGTTTCTTGGTATCACTTTTGACAATAAACTGTCTTTTATTCCTCACATTAAATCACTAAAAAAGAAATTTTTTATAGTTATGAATGTTTTAAATGTTTTCTCCAAAACCAAATGGGGAGCAGACAGCTCAACTCTCATGAACTTGTACAGAACCATGGTATGCTCAAAGCTGGACTATGGAAGTATAATTTATGGATCAGCTAGGAAGTCATACATACGACTTTTGGACACTGTACACCACCAAGGTATACGACTAGCTTTGGGAGCCTACAGAACATCACCAATCCAAAGTCTCTATGCGGAAGCCAATGAATCTTCCTTGGAAATCAGACGCCTAAAGTTGGCCTTACAATATGCAACCAAACTTAAAACAAATAAAGAAAACCCAGCCTATTCAGCAGTCTTCCCACTTCAGCATTCAACAATATATGAAAAAAAAAAAACAAGTTTCATTTGTCCATTTGGCCTACGTATAAAAACCCATTTGGAGAATCTGAAAGTGGATCTAAACAGTGTGGAACTGACACATTTCTGCAAAATTCCTCCACGGGATCTCAAAAAGCCTAAAATCCATCTGGATTTAACAAGGGACCAAAAATCCAAAACACATCCAAATGATTTCCATCAACAATTTCTGGACATGAGCAGTATGCCCGCAACATATCCCAATATACACAGATGGATCTAAATCTGGAAATAAAGTGGCAGCAGCTTTTGCAACAAACCAACTGTGTCATGGTATCCGCATCCCTGATCAAAGTTCAGTTTTCACTGCAGAGGCAAACGCTCAACTACTGGCACTGAAGTTTGAGACTGCTCCACAACACTTTTTTTTTTTTTTTTATAATAACTGATTCAAAATCATGTCTTGAAGCATTGGAAGCTACTAAAACTGATCACCCAACAATCGTGAAGATTTTAATCAAACTGTCATCTCTTGAAGCAAAGAGTTTTAATATTTTCTGCTGGGTACCTGGACACTCAGGAATCTCCGGTAATGAACAAGCAGACAGAGCTGCCAGAGAAGCACTATCTACTGAACCAGTAAAATGCCCTATACCTTCCACAGATCTGAAACCAACTCTGAATGTATATATCAAAAACAAATGGCAGTCGGAGTGGGATCAATGTTTAAACAACAAATTATGAGAAATAAATATTGTTGTTGGAACAAGATATGTGTTCCCTTTTAATAATCGCTGGGATCAAGTCATTTATACACGATGCCGGATAGGACATACAAGATTCACACACCAATTTTAACTATCAGGAGAAAATTCACCAAATTGCTCATCTTGTCAGAACCCACTATCCATTAAACATATTTGACTGGACTGTCATACCTCTACACATCTGAGGAACCTGTATTATTCAGTTGATTCTTTTGAAAAGGTTTTTAATCAAGTGAATCCAAATTTAGTTTTAAGGTTTTAAGGAAAAATGAATCTTAAACACCTCATTTAACTTATTTAACTATTTTAAATAACTAAACCTGGTTCCCGCCATGAATATAGCCATAGAAGCTGGCATGGTGTAAAAAATGAAAGAAACAAACAAACTTGACCAAAACTTGTGCTCCAGATTCGTCATTAAACTTGAGGTGAACCAAACGTGGTGCCAATGTTTCCCGAACCGTGGGTGGTGAACTGTACGATTCGGTTTTTTACCAAGAACCGTTACACTCCTAGTACAAATGACCTCTTGTATGTCAAAAGATCAAAGAAAATTGTATTCCTCATTTCATGACCCCTTTAAAGCAATCTGTCAGACACCCTACCATAAAGAATTGGCAAGAGACTTCATAAACTAATCTGTCCACAACACCTCACAACTAAAATTGTGGATTATGCATAATGATAATGATTTTAAAATCTGATAAATCACAATTATTGTTGGATACAGTGAATATATACAATCATTGCTTTAAATAATGAGGATGATTTAAGATGCGACTTCTAAAAGTTTACCATGCTCAAACTACACGCAAATGCACTGCACACTGTCAGCACGCTTAAACAATACAAACTTGGGTTTGGGCCAAGCAACCAAACCAAGTGTGAAAGCAGCCTATCCTAAGAATTCCATTTCTTGCTTCCAAATATTTCTTCCTCAAAAATAAAAAAAATAATTGTGAGTGGAATAGTTTAGGAACCAGTACCATTATCTTAGTAGGAATCTGAATTGGAACCGGAATTGTTAAATTACCAACGATTCCCATGCCTAATCATCAGAGTTAGGTGAACACTATAGTGTGATGTCTCATACAAGCCTCTCATAATGTGCCTGACTCTTGTCATCAGCTATTCGTTTTCTGGAGGAAAGGTGAACGGAAAGTAGTCTTTTATTTGCGAATGTTGAGCTTTCAAGGTGGGGGGCTATACTCCCCTGAGGTTTATCTGTGTAGTTTTTCTGTGCATAGAAGTGTGGAGTGTAAATTGTCAGAACAGGTGATGTTTCATGCCTAACAGCTTTTAAGCAGTGATTGGGGTCAGAGTTTAAACAAAGGCAGCCTCAGAGTTGCCTGTTATATGACTGGGATATACTCATCCTTTCTTTAGGGAACACACACCATGCATTTGTCTTATGCAGTGTCCCTATTCGACTCAGGTTACGTCAATTGCTCCTCTTTGTAATCCCTCAAATCTCTCTCTCACTCAGTATTGCTGTTCTGCTGCCACAACATGCTATGCTGTCTCAGAAGGCAGGAGCGTGTGAAATCGTGACCCTGCCGAGAGCGTGTTTTTCTTTGTGTAAGCGCACACAATATTGCCTTGAAATATATGTGGGTGTCTGCTATTGCATGTTAGCGTACCCACAAAATGTTACAATTTGCACTTTGGTCAAGTGCAGTAAGTATGTTGTATAGAGTTAATTTATCGCAGTGATCTGAAGAATCTTAAAAGAAAAGTAGCTCAGTACTTTGAAAATCTGTGCTTTAGCAGCCAGTCCTGTTGTGAGCAGATTTTGTGTGTGTGTGTGTGTGTGTGTGTGTGTGTGTGTGTGTTTGTCACTGGCCTGTCATTTGGACTCACTGTCTCCCTGTAGCAGAGGCTTGTGATGGCACACAGAGCCAAAGAGTGATGCTAAACATGATATCAGCATAACGGACAGTTCACAGGATACTTGTCTCAAAGGAATAGTTCACCAAAAAATGAAAATTCTCTCATAATTTACTCACACTCATGCCATCCCAGATGTGTTTTACTGTCTGTCTTCAGCAGAACACAATTGAAGATGTTTAGAAGAATATTTCAGCTCTGAAGGTCCATAAACTTTGAATGGTGTTCAAAAAGTGAATGGTTGCCAACTTTTTGAACCTCCAAAAAGTACATATATATAACCATTATAAAAATAACCCGTATGATTCCAGTGGTCTAATTAATGCCTTCTGAAGCGAAACGCTAGGTGTTTTTAAGAAATAGATCAATATTTAACACTTTTTCTTTTTTTACTAAAAATGTTCACTTCCGGCCAGCTTGTTGAGGAGGGTGGATTTCAAACTGCCTCTCACGTCACGTAAGCGCGTAAGTCTCCTCTGCATAGATTAGGGGTCAGGAACCTTTTTTCACTAAGGAGCCAGTTTTTAAATGTTTGGTTGATGCATTTTTTCGAAAGAGCCATACCACAAATTTATAATTTACTATTTTCAAAAACAAACAAATATGCGAAAATTAATAGGTAACATGTTGCAATATGTAATTGAGTACACGTGTTTGTGCGGGTCTCCATAAAATTACATAAAAATGTAACTTCCCTTATGGGCTGGGAGATATGTAAAAAATATTTTAATGATAATCGCCTTTAAAATATTGCGATATCTGATTATATGTCAAGGGTCGGTGAATATTTTTGCTTTAAAAATTAATTTATTGAAACACGAAAAACGTAGACATTTCTAAATTCAAATTGCACTTTAAACGAAACAAAAAAAGCAATTAAAATAAAGTGATTAAAAAAATCTTATATATAACCACCTCCCCAAATACAAACATTTACTGTCTCCAACGGCCCCATTTGCCATCACACAAGTATCAGTACGCGGTAACAGGTGAAAAATTACTTATAGCTTACAATTTAAGAACAAAAGACAATTATAAATGTAAAGATAATTACAATAATCATCATAATAAATAAGCCTAATAAATTCCGTTGTGTTCCCAAAAAATGCTGCCAAATGTGTGTTCTTATCTAATGTGTTTGTATTGCATTTTGATAATGCAGTTTATGCTGCCAAAAGAAAACAGAATTTTAGGTTCAAGGTGAACGTGTCTTGTATTTCTTTATGATTTAATCAACTTCGTTTTTGTTTCTTTAATACAAAAATACCTGTATATATTACTGAACCTGCAGAGTTGCGTTCACAATGTGTAAGAGCAGATTGCTCCGTGGAAATGAAGCGAAACTCACAGTACCTCACGAGATGATCGGAGATCATTTGCAGCATTCTCATAGATTACATTATTCTTGCAAACAGTTTTCAGTCGAATTAAACAGAAAAAGGAGTGATAATTCTTTACATGCGCTTGCTCCATGAGACGGTCCCGCTGCACGCCTCTGAACAAACAGCGAATCAGACACGGGTATTGACGGCTTTTCTTTTGTCTGTTCTTAAAAATATAATAAAGTGTGTTTCTTCAAGCGCGTCTTCTTGACTAACAGCATTTCTTGTCACGTGTCACTCCAAGATGTCTTACAGGTCACCCACCTGTTGTGGGTAGATGAGCAAAATTACTCGCACATGAAATACATTTGAACGAGGAGCTCATGAACTGGATTGAGCCTCGTCGCATTTTACGGGTGGCGGGCGCTATTTCACACCCTGGGCGCACATAAAAAAAATGAACGTTCATGAAATCGCTTGTCGAAAATGCTCTTAACAGCTAAGAACAATAGTTATTGGGAAACGAGGCCCAGAACTCTATGCATGTGCGTGTCTTGGAGAAGCGCTTTTATTGCACTCGTGAACAGCAGAGCTCACTGCGCACATATAAAATCAGACACGCATCGACGGCTTTTCTTTCGTCTGTTCTTCAAAATAGAATCACATTTCATCAAACATGCGTCTTTGTCTAATTTCTTGTCATATATCACTCCAAGAGATCTTACTGGTGGCCTTTTACAGTGGCTGGTACATCAGCAAAATACTCCGCATGAAAAATCTGCATTTGGCGGGTGTTCATTTCAAACCTTGTTCACCAGGAGTAGACTGTACGACAAATTCGGAAGAAAGGAAATCAAAACAGTGTCATTGACTTCAAGCTTTGCAATCGCACCCACACTTTCTGCTGGAAAATTATTTCTAGAAAGTTTTAAACGATCATGTGTTGGTGAATGGTGAGACACCCGGCGAGCCACTTGATTTTGTACAAAGAGCCACTTGTGGCTATGGACCGAAAAGCAGTTAATGCAGCGGCCTGAGTGAGGAGGTCGGTTTGAGGCATCTCCATTCACTCACTTGCATTCAAACTGATTCAAACAGTTCTCCTTGTTCACCGTTCCAAGATGGCGCCACAGTTGACGTAACCAAACCAGCCAAATGAGGCATCTATGTATGACTCTCTCTGCTCCTCTGTTGTAAACAACACTGCGCTTCTGTTTTTTTTTCTTTGTATTTCATGTGTCAGTTCTCGCGTGAACTTGCCAACGCACTTGACCTTGACCCTCGTGAATTTTTTGTAAAAAAGTTTCAAATATTGATCCATTTCTTACACACCGAGCGTTTCGCTTCACTAGACATTAATTAATCCACGGGAGTCTTATGGATTACTTTTTATGATGGCTATAAGAGCATTTTGCAGCTTCTAAAATTTGGCACCCATTTACTTGCATTTTATGGACCTACTGAGCTGAAGTATTCTTCTAAAAATCTTCATTTGTGTTCTGAAGAAAAAAGTCATACAGATCTGGGATGGCATGAGGGTCAGTAATTGATAAGAGAATTTTCATTTTTGGGTGAACTAATACTTTAAGCTCTTTCTGTTGGTATTAAATACATTTTCTGTCCACTCATTTGCCATATGATCCTGCACTTTATAAACATACATTTTCATAGATTAATGTGTATAGTTTTGAAATCAAAACTTTAGTTTTTATTCAAAATAATGCACTTGAAAATTGGATTTGTGTCCCAAGAGTAACTGCATGTTACTGTTTGAGTGGTCCCCGCTTTATGATGTAATAGGCCTTACTCTTACTGCATATCAAGAGGTTGGAGCCATAGCCTAGTTGTTGGGCTTATTGAGCAGTGGCACTAACATGGGAGACACTGGTTCGATTTCATAGTGGATTTTATCGATACGATAACTAAGTTGGGCAGTACCTGCTAATAACCGATTAATCAAACGATAGATTTTAAAATTGATACTGAGTGAAAAAATAACACTCCAAGTAAAATAGTGCTGAACTTTATTATAAAAATAACAGTACTGACTGAACCAAGAAAATGTATTGTACTTTTTTAAATGGAATAAGTATGAAATGATATTCGAATTTTAAAGTCAGCTGATTTTTAAATTGACGTTGTTTCCTTAGTCCACAAGAGGGTGCAATAAATACATTAACCATTCAGCACTGTTATATTATTGCATAGAACATTCCTATCCTGGCTGTTAAAAAAGAGCATTTCATTTTCAACTAATGTGCATAAAATAAATAAAAAGTTTTAGTCAGTCCATATTCTCAAATGTTAATTCAAAAGTAAAATGAGGGGGGAAAATGCTTCAATAGTTCACATGGTGTTACACTTGCACTGATTCCTACTACTCCAGACTCAAGCTTCATAATAACAGCGAAATACCCCATTGTTTTTTATTCAGTACAGTTGTATGTAGTAACAATATTCACAGATGGCAGTGGTATTTGACTGAACTTGTTGGTGAAGTGGCTCAGACTATGAGCCCAGATCAGGAGCTGTTCAAACAGATGGAACACAACAGACTGGAACAGAACGCGAGGATCTTGAGACACACATTTCCAAGTTGAACATCTTTCCTGACAAAGAATTAAACAACTCATTGCTTAATCTCAGAAATGCTTAAAAGAGAGCAACGGCCAAAGACCTCCACCTACTGTAAGGGGCTGTTCACACTGAACGCTTTTGCAAACATCCATTTGTTTTTCTATGTAAATGCACACTAGGCAACACCTTTGTTTCCCTTTGTTTTTGTTTATTCAGTGTCTCGTGCAGGAGTGCTCTTTTTAGTTGATGTGTCTAAAAGAACTTTAAAAGCATATTGAGACACCTGCTTTCTGTTAAACTCTATTTGTTGTGCTGTATCTAACGTTTTTAGAGCAAAAATATGATCAATCTGAAGTCATCATTTTACAGTGAGGACAAAAATAAGTTTCTCTCGGCTGCATGAAGATATTAATTTGCTTTCTCACATCACTAGCTTTAAATATGCAACCTAGCTGGCTAACGAATGCGTAAACATGACCAGCTGGATATAAATTAATGCAAATAGATGGTAATAGATGGTAACAATTGTGACATTTAAACATTTGGGTATGACTTGTGTATTTATGTCACAATGTTCTAACCTCTTGAGGTTAGTTTTAATGTTAGTGTCCTCTCAGTCTTATCGGCAAGCATACTGCTGTTCTCTATTAATGCAGCATCTAGTCAACAAATTAATTTCTTTATAATGGTATGACAACATGTACTGTAATTAGACCACTGTAATCATATGGGTTATTTTTATGATGGTTATATGTACTTTTTGGAGCTTCAAAAAGTTGCCACCCATTCTCTTGCATTTTATGGACCTTCAGAGCTGAAATATTCTTCTAAACATCTTTTAATTGTGTTCTGCTGAAGACAGACAGTCATACACATCTGGGATGGCATGAGGGCGAGTAAATTATGAGAGAATACAGTACTACGTGTACTTTAAATCTGCATCCGAAGTGTTCCGCTCCATGCAGAGTGTAGTCTCACTTGACAAAACAAACATCACAAGGCATCAGTGAAGTGATAGTTTTTATTTCACCTCATATATCTTACTGTATAATAACAGTGGACCCTTCCCAGCCGCTCCAGCACCGGACACAACAGGGAAAAACTATCGGTGTGGATTTTTGCCGATAACCGATAGTTCCAGAAATCTATTATCGGTGCAGATTAATCGGCAAAACCGATATATCAGTCGACCTCTAATGCCCATATTGTTTTCCAATCCCATTCGCTTGCTCTCCCCCCACCAATTCAGTTACCTCTTCTTCACTGTCTCTATTCAGTAGAAAGTGGCAAAAGAAAATAAAAATAAATAAATAAATTGAGAGTAGAATAAAAAGAGCAGGAGGGGTGAGAGTATCTTCCCTAGACTGACTGACCTATCTTTCATAGAGAAAAAGAAGAGTAGGTGGATTGGAAATCACCCTCCCTTTCAAGGTGACCTCGTTTTTCTGATTAAATTCCTGCTGCCAGAATTGAGGCAGATGAATGATCCTGTTAGTCTGGAGTTTTGGCTTTGTGCTTGAAGCCAAAGTTGTTTCATGAAAACTGGATATTTCAGTTCTGTTTGCTCATTTCCTGTTGAAAATTGGAACATGGTTCCATCTGTATGTTTTGTCAACATTTTATCATATATATAATTTTACAGAGACTGTTTGCTTTGCTTTAATCTGTCTTCTCTTTTTTTATTGCCGCCGCCTCTTAGGGTGGAAATCACTTTGACCAGTATGAGGAAGGTCAGTTGGAGTTGGAACAGGCCTCTTTGGACAAGCCCATAGAATCGGTAAGACCACACCCCTCACTTGGTACTTTTGCACTAGAAAAGCAGCTTCCTGTGTGTGACAGTGGATGATTGGTCCAGTCAGGGATAGCCACACCTCCTTTGTAGTCAGCCCTTCCCCCTGATGTAGTGATAAAACTTTTTGGTAAATAAGTCAGCACTCCATTTCTGTAGGCTTATGTCCCTCTGCAGCCACCATAGATCTATTCCCTGTTCTCCACTGTGACTGTCAGTGAACACAGCTGGTGTCATCACCTGTGTAACTGTATAATGTAGACACAGGTGAAGGAGATCTGTTGGATTGTACCAATCACTGTGATCAGCTTGCAGTTTTCTTCTTTTGATCACAGATATGAGCAAGGTGTGAATGTGTCTGTGTGTATTGATGTGTCTATCGATGGACATGCTTGTGTGAATGTTAGTTGATATTCCAGACTGAAGCATTTTATTTTGACATTTTTAAATTGTGGACTGGATGGCACACTGTAAAAGCAAAAGGTGGGTGATTCTCACAAAACCTGTGAAGAAAATGTCCTGATTATATTTAACCCCAAATCAATACAAAAATGTAATATTTTTAAAATGACTATCTATTTTTCAAAAAGAAAATGAAGCCTACATTTAGGACCATTACGATTGTTTGCATTGTAACATTATTTTTGGACACTTAAGCACATTTTACCCCTAAATTTTCATTACTTTAGCACGTCCGGACGTTTTACTTTACTATTCCCATTGTTTTCAATGATAATTCTCATTGCCGCAACTTTTCCCCCTCTATTTCGGTAAAACAAGTTGCAGTTGTACAAGTTCTTTTTTTAAATATAAATCAGCAAATGGCAATTCCAAGGGAGTACTACTATTATGTATAAATAGTTTAAATAATGTATAATTGTTTTCCACATTGCAGTAATGAGAATATCATAATGACTATCTTTTTTTGTAAAATGTTAATTTTATTTTAGTGCTTAACTCTCATGAAAATAATGTCACAGTGTGAAAGGTCTTAATAGTACTAAAATAGACTTCAATTTTATATTCAAAATAAAATGTATTTTGATTTTGGAGTAAAACAGGAGCAGGGCATTTTCTTGACAGGTTTTGTCAAAATCACCTAGGTAGAATAAGTCATGGACAGTCACTTACATAGAACATATAATTCAACATAGCCCAGATTCTCTCACCACCGCATCGGTTTTGATATACTACACATGATTGCTCAATTTGATGAGTAATAGCCTAATCCAAGGCTGTCTAAAAGTGCAGGCCTAGTTGGTTACAGAGTGTTGTTGTACATCAGAAGTGCTGCTGTGACTTGGATGAGCTCCATTCAGCTGCTGTGTAGGAGGATGCTAAGGGCCCTCATAATAGCCACAGTATTTCCAGACCTCAGTACAGTTAGTCCTCTCCCTTAGTTCACACACTCTCTCTCTCTTCCTGCAAATGGAGCTCCAGTAAGCATACAGAGCAAAGATACAGCTCCAAAACAAAACTGCCCCTTCAAAAGATGACTCAGAGCCAGACTCTGACAATAAAGGGCAGTCAACTAGACACACAAACATCCAGTGGGTCAATTAAGGCATTCCATCAATACATTAACTCTGACTCCAACAAAATTTGACTGACTCTGAGGCAAAACTCTGATACACAGGCACACGACCAGTTCAATTATAGAACTGCTGTGTGTGCGCACTTAAAGCTAGACTGACTTGATTTAGATGTGAGCCACTCAGTGTGTCATCCACCACCCCACATAGTGGAGAACTAGAGGGAGTATGGCCGTGTGTCCACCAAAGCATTTTTTCCTGAGGCCAGCGTATTTTTTAAAATTGTTTGCAATGGGAGTGCCGCATATTTAAAAAAGCCAGCAGCGTGACGAGGCGCTGGGCGTCTGTTCCACGCTGAACGCTGTGGGTCTATTCCATGCTTCAGCCTTCCCTTTATCCAGAGCAAGTTGCCGACATTTTTACATTCAGTACTTGTGGATGACACAAACTATCTGCGAAATGAGGTACTTGCAACACATTACTTCCGCGGATATTCTGTATCATAGCAACCAAAGCGTCTCAGCTGAAAAAACGTTGCTCCTCCAAAGCGCGCTCAAGCGCTCCCAGCTGGGCGTTTTCAGAAGAGCGCCTGGCATTTTCAACTTGCAAAAATGCTTTGGTAGACACACGGCCTATGTGTGTGTTCTGATTGTGAGAAAGTGGCACATAACTGTGTGTGTGTGTGTGTGTGACAGAGAGTACACCAGTGCCCAGTATTTTGTGTTTGTTTTTTGTGTTAGTGTTTGTGTAGGACAGTTAATGTCAGATATTTTCAGTATTGTACACAACTTGGGGTGTTCGACATTTCTCTCCTGCAGCAAATTGGCCCCAATTAGCTAAGCAGCTCTGACCCGGTTTGTATCTGCACGCTCTGCTCTCCTCCTCCTGTCTCTTTAGGGGCTCCTTGTAACGCTTTTCTCACTCTCTCTGTCTCTCACCTACTCTCTCTATTTCTGTCTCTCTCTCACTCTCATCATTCTGTCCCTCTCTCTGTCTCTCCAACACAGTGATTCGGTGTACAGTACCCTCTGTCATTATATGCTGGCATGGTGCTTGCGCAACTAGGACTGCATTTTTCGCTAACTAGGCATGTAGATAATATCGCAGGCAGCTCTCATCTCTGTCTGTCTCTTTCCACTGGTTTACTCTGTAATTTCAGAGGCTTGCATGCCCGATGCCTCTCTCCTTCTCTCCAGGTCATTCTCTCTGCTCCAGTCATATGACAGACCCCATTATTTAGACATGTACCTTCTGTTCTAATTGGATAAAGTCCTGAAAGACAGGAAGGTTTATGTATTTACATTAAATTAGTTCATTTAAAAGGACACATTAGAATCTGGTGTACTTCCCTATTCTCAAATGTATCAAGTAAATTTTTTTTATAAGGTCTTGCTTCTAAAAAGAAACTTGATTTTCATCTAAGATGTTGTTAACTTCAAAGCTAAAAAAAAGAGTTGTGTGTCCTATCGATGTTTAAAAGCAGGTCATCTTTTTAATGAATTCCACCAGTTTATATAAAAATATAAATTTATTTTTCCATGTGTTGACAATATAGTGATACTGGAAATAAATGTGAATGTGATGTTAAAAGCAGATAATATATTTTTTTTAAATGCAACTTCCTTAAATTCTTTCAGAAGACATACAGCTCAAAAGTTTGCATACCCTGGCAGAAATTGTGAAATTCTGGCATTGATTTTGAAAATAGGACTGATAATGCAAAAGGATATTTAAAAAAATATATATTTAAGGATAGTGATCATATGAAGCCATTTATTATCACATAGTTGTTTGGCTCCTTTTTAAATCATAATGATAACAGAAATCACCCAAATGGCCCTAATCAAAAGTTTACATACCTTTTGAATGTTTGGCCTTGTTACAGACACACACAAGGTGACACACACAGGTTTAAATGGCAATTAGTGTCTGTGTATAAATAGTCAATGAGTTTGTTAGCTCTCACGTGGATGTACTGAGCAGGCTAGATACTGAGCCATGGGGAGCAGAAAAGAACTGTCAAAAGACCTGCGTAACAAGGTAGTGGAACGTTATAAAGATGGAAAAGGATATAAAAAGATATCCAAAGCCTTGAAAATGCCAGTCAGTACTGTTCAATCACTTAAGAAGTGGAAAATTCAGGGATCTCTCGATACCAAGCCAAGGTCAGGTAGACCAAGAAAGATTTCAGCCACAACTGCCAGAAGAATTGTTCAGGATACAAAGAAAAACCCACAGGTAACCTCAGGAGAAATACAGGCTGCTCTGGAAAAAGACGGTGTGGTTGTTTCAAGGAACACAATACGACGATACTTGAACAAAAATGAGCTGCATGGTCGAGTTGCCAGAAAGAAGCCAATGCCACAAAAAAGCTCGGTTACAATATGCCCGACAACACCTTGACACGCCTCACAGCTTCTGGCACACTGTAATTTGGAGTGACAAGACAAAATAGAGCTTTATGGTCACAACCACAAGCGCTATGTTTGGAGAGGGGTCAACAAGTATTGTGCTCCTTGAAACAACCACACCGTCTTTTTCCAGAGCAGCCTGTATTTCTCCTGAGGTTACCTGTGGGTTTTTCTTTGTATCCCGAACAATTCTTCTGGCAGTTGTGGCTGAAATCTTTCTTGGTCTGCCTGACCTTGGCTTGGTATCAAGAGATCCCCGAATTTTCCACTTCTTAATAAGTGATTGAACAGTACTGACTGGCATTTTCAAGGCTTTGGATATCTTTTTATATCCTTTTCCATCTTTATAAGTTCCATTACCTTGTTACGCAGGTCTTTTGACAGTTCTTTTCTGCTCCCCATGGCTCAGTATCTAGCCTGCTCAGTGCATCCACGTGACAGCTCATATTGCAATTTAAAAAGTCATAGCTGTGGGATATTAACCTTTAATTGCCATTTAAACCTGTGTGTGTCACCTTGTGTGTCTGTAACAGGGCCAAACATTCAAAGGTATGTAAACTTTTGATCAGGGCCATTTGGGTGATTTCTGTTACCATTATGATTTAAAAAGGAGCCAAACAACTATGTGATAATAAATGGCTTCATATGATCACTATCCTTAAACATGCAGGGCTCAGCGATATGGATTTTTCCTGTTCGCCCATTCGGGCCAGTAGTTCAGATTTTAATTGCCCTGCTTACATTTCACTGATCCCAACACAAAAAATATATGCTCTAACAATTTTTATATATTATTGCCAGGAAAAATATTTATCTTTTTTATTAAATGTTGAGTTTTCTTTACGAAAAACTAGCTTTGCTGGATAAAAATGGCATACAATGCAAACATTACTAATTGATTTGTAGTTTTTAACCAATTCTTACTGGTCATTTTAAATTCTTCAACAAAAACTCTTATGTTAGCCAACCAGATACCTTGGTTTCCTTGATGAAAAGTTTAAATCAGTAGAATTTGCAACAATAATGTTTAATACATCACATAATTCCAAATATTTTCATTGCATAAAAACATGTTTACATGATAAACAAATGTAACATTTTGCGACAACGCAGATAGTTCAATCAACTGGCCTGAAACTCTCTCACACTGCAGGCCATCCTTTAGCTTTTTTAACCCTGACATGTAATAATTTGAATCGGAGATTTCGTTATATCCAAAAATCCCATGTTTTTTATGTTTATACTTTTAACACAAGCCATAGAAGTATGATTTCAAGTGTCTAGTTATGAACAGGATAAACCCTTTTCCAGCAAGATTTCTCAGGCCTCAACATGAGCAACTCTTCAGATCTTTTGGATGTAGTTTGGAGCACCCACCATCCCAGAGCGCGGGTCAGAAGGACACGAGAGAGAGAGAGAGAGAGAGCAGGAGAGGTGGCCTGGCTGCCTGCCTGAACCAAATAAATGACTCCTGCTCCTGCTCTATTGTCTATGGAGGGGTGTGGAAAGCAGAGCTGCCACATGCAGTGTTCATGAAGAGTAAAAGCACAACACACTGCAGGAAACGATGGCTATCCCTGTCAATTCTTACAGCGTATATATAGTTCACATAGTATTGAGGGCACATGATGTACAGTAACACAAAAGCACATTAGATTTCATGTAGAGAGAGGCATATTTGCCCTTCAGTTTCCTGTTCTAAATCTGGAGTGTCAGAGCTATTTTTCACCAAACAGCAATGGTGTATTTATATCACTGAATGCCTAGCAGCTGGTCCGGGTGGACGGTGACAGCCATCACTGCATGTATGTGTGTCTTGGATTAGAGTACTGTGTTTGTCATGCACTTGTTTCCCTTGCCCCTCCTCTGCCAATCATTCTGTGTGATCTGTAGGCAGCTAGAGGTCTGTGGTACTTTAATTGGGATCTTCTCTTATTTTCCTTTATGCTTTTATCTACTCATTCCCTCTTCTATCTTGCTCTCTAAACACCTTTTTTTTGTATGTATGCATGTTAAGTCAGTAGTATTAGTTTCTCTCTCTCTCTCTCTCTCACACACACACTCCCCTTCATCTTACTATGTACCTCAACCCTCATCTTTCTTTCCCTTGTCCCCCAACCCAAGGAGATGTGCATTGGGCAGTGATCTAGTAAAAAATTACAAACATCATAACAAATCTTTCACACACACATCATACTTAATTATTTAAACTTTTTTTTTTGTATTTGACTGACTGTTCTGTTGACTTCACTTAGACCACTGTTGGAAACTCCCATGAATTGCTATGATTGTAGCTCACTGCAAGTATTTACCACCTAATTGGCCAGAAGTTGACGCATGCATTCTTCAAACATTTCACTTCACACGGTTTAGGTTTGCCACTGCGTGGATACACATACTCTATACCCCTCAGTGAAGCAGTCGATGAACTCCTGTGTGAAAATTAAACCAAGGAATGTTCTTAGGGAAAGGTCAAGGTTCGTCATTTTGTGACAGCCCTGACCTGTAGACACCGATCCTACATCTGTGTTTTTGATCATCTATGTTAACAGTTTGTTCGCTATAAGAAGTCTATTTTTATTACAGGAAATTTGTGAGGTTGATGCTCAGGAATTCTCAAGTGCAGTGGCCCCAAACTGATTTGGACACTTAATGTGTAAATATCATTGCATTAGATAACAAAATATCAATCCAAGTGGCTTTTATTTTAAAGACAGCACAAGCATATTTTGCTGAAATAAAGTTTAAGTATTAAAGGATAAAACAATAGATATAGACAAACTGTTCAAAATTAAAACAAAGTTTGACACTTTCAGGTTGTCAAACTAAGTTGTACACATCCATAGTTAATGTGATGAATTATACCCGTAGTTACTCTGCTAGAACACATCTGTGAATTTGAGCAGAACTGAGTTTATCCACTAAACCTTACCTTGGTAGCAGTTGATCAAAAGTAATTTCAAAATGGCCAAGAAACTGAAGTTCTGAGAAAAGGTGTATCGTTTGCAGATGCTACTTGGTTTTAAATTTTATATGTAATGAGATTCATACATTAAGCGTGGCTTAAGTGTCCAAATACACTTGGGGTCTCTGTAGTGAAGAGTATTATTTAAATTTTAAAAAGTGAAGAGGATTACTAATGAAAATAAAAACCACACATTGCCCCTCTGCTTTCCTCCCATTTGGTCCTGAGCAGTTCAATGAATGCGTTATATTTCTCTCTTTCACATTTCCCCCCTCTCTTCCTTAAGCACACTGATACAACACCAGCTGTCCAGGTCCCCAAACAAACATAATCACCCCCAAACTATCTCACAGTTTGAAGAGACTGTAATCGCTCACCTGCTACCCTACCTTAACTTGGACACCTCTGCCACACTCTCCTGCTCTGATTCACTCTGGCTCATGCTGTTAATAGCCCTCACTCACTTAAAAGCAACTGACCATTGCCGTCCTGCTGTGGAGTATGACGGTCTTATGAAGGTGAGTTTAGTGGGAACACTGTCACCTCACAGGCCTAAACAGTCTCATCCTCAGCCACCACAGACAGGCTCTGATTTGACATTTTCAATGGGGCCATCGGTTTCTAGTGTGGTTATATCACTATTTTTATTTCCAGTGTGTCAGCATGATAATCCTTCAAATCCTGTGAGCACATGCTATTTTTGTGGGCTGGTTATCCAATTTTTTTAATGGAAAGAATGATAGACCCTAGAATATAAAAATGCCTTAAGAATGTCTTTGAAAGGTAAAAAAGATTTGCAAGCTACAACAGTTTATGGGGCCATTTATATTCTCTGTTATATTGATTATATATTGTCATGTCCTATGCATCTGCCCACAAAATTTTTACATGGTGGCATGTTTTTGTAACATCACAGCCGTAAATTTCCCTGTAATGCACAACATAAATCACTTAAGATATTTTTGTCATTGTTTTTGCTTCTGCTTCTATAGTATAATCCAATTCAGATTATAATTGGCTTTATAAGGCAAAAGGTAGGCAAAAGTCAGTCTTAATGAAGCCATCTTAAACACTTATATTACTTGTCCCGGCAGACCCTTACACACATTCATAGCCACACTGGAATGAAGAAATGCACACGCTGCCCTGCACATCTCTCTCCCTGTTTTTAATTGAATCCCACCCTTTCCCTCCCTGCTATTACTATGGTAACAATCCCACTCCCCCCTCTCACTTTTTTTTTTTTTTTTTTTTTTTTTTGTCTGAGTATTTGTTTGGACAAAATAACATTATTTTTAATTTGTTTTTTTTGAGCATATATATATATATATATATATATATATATATTTATTAACTGACCGTTAGTGGATGTGTAGATGTGTGAATTTACTGTGGTAATGTAGTGGATCAAAGAGACAGTTTGACCATTAGAAAGCTGTAGAGATTGGCAAGTTTCTTCAGTTTTGTGTGACATTTGACTGTTCTTTTGACAGCCCAGGGTTTAAAAGCCAGGTTCGTATGGACATGTTTTCACTCCACTTGCACTGCTGTTGGATTCTTCGGCGTTGTTGCTCTTCATCTGTCTGTTTTATTTTAGTGCATTCATCAGTTTGTCTGCACAAAACCCACCCGCTTCCCACATCTGCCTGACATGCCAAAGCCTTAATCATTGTGCCTGTGATTGGCTCAAGGCCACATTCAACTGATTCTGATTGGCTGATATGAGTAATAAGACTAAACTAAGACAACTCTTCTTTTAAAGTTTTGTTCTATTGGTCTCCTGTTTAAGAGGGAGGAGTTTAGATCTACTATGTAAAGTGCTCCACTCAGCAGGAAGCGTTAACCTGAGGTCAGCTCAACGCGTTCCCTGTTTAGATGCCTTGCCAGTCCATGGAATGATGAAATGCTGTGTTGTTAGCAGAGGATGCTGCAGAGCCACTGCATTGCAGGCCATTTGGGCTGGGCTTACTGCAGGCGCATCTGCACTGCTGATAAACTGAAGATCCTGGGACTTGCATTCTTTGGATCCTCCAGTCTGTATTCACAGTGGTGAATCAGGTTGTACCTTACATATTGTAATAAATCCTTTTTTTCATCTAATTATTTAGATATGTCTATGGTGATGTATTCATTCACTTTAGAACATGTAAGTCTCATGCTTGAATTGGCCTTATCCTGGCTTTGACATGTGCTCTGTGGCCTCCCCTGCTAACTATAAATAGAGAAATGGAAATTATCTGATAGAGAGTTATCCCCCAGTCTTTTTTGCATCTCTTTAATTTGAATGGAAGAACACGTACAGAAGTATTTGGGTGTCCTGAAGGGGATATTTTACAAGATGAACATTAGTGCAGCTCCCCACGCGTTTGCCATCTGGAGAAAACATTTGTATATTCTTGCCACACACGCAGGAGTAGATATAAGTCAACTGAAGATTTAACACAGTTATTCTATATGTCGTATTGTAAGATGGTTTTCCAAACTCTTTGATGCCAAGAATTTCCTAATTAAAAGGTTTATTTTTTTAACCATTTATACTAAATATTTGGCTTTTATATTGTACATATATTTATATTATAAAGCCGGGAAAAAATACAAATATTTTCTGGAACATTTTTATTTTGTATTAAGTCGGCAGCATATCTCTTTTCTATCCACTATTATGTAATGTTAGATGGTAAAGTCTGAAAAGACACATTTTAAATTCAATTGAAATGTGTTAGTTGTCTTTTGAAGCAGAATGAAACGGTAATATATTCAAATGTGATAAATATTACTTTTTTTTTTTTACCCTTTTTTTCCCCCATGGACCCAAAGCACCCTCTTCAAGACCCCAGTTTGAAAACTCCTGTGTAAAACCTTATTTTCCTACCCTATTGTTTAATTTCATGAAGAAAGATGAACAGCAAGATGCCTTGCATTCAAATGTGCTTCAGAATTTCTCATTTGAATCCAGTGTAATCTTAACCCAACCCTTAAGTGAGTTAGCAAGCCAGACATATCAGGAGGCCTGTTGCAATAACCCCATTAAATAAATGAAGAATATATATATATAATATGAGTAAATCCCAGTTGCAATCTTGATACAAAAGCAGGGAAAAAATGGAATAGCTATTTGAACTCATTGTTCTCTAATAACGGCGCCAACCCGCATCTCGGAATAGCATTCTGAGATGCTATTCTTCTCACCACAATTGTACAGAGCGGTTATCTGAGTTACCATATACTTTGTCAGTTCGAACCAATCTGGCCATTCTCTGTTGACCTCTCTCATCAACAAGGCATTTCCGGCCGCAGAATTGCCCCTTACTGGATGTTTTTTTTTTTTTTTTTTTTTTTTTTTCTGAATAAATTCTAGACTTGTAAAATCAGCAGTTACAGAAACACTCAAACCAGCCCATCTGGCACCAGCTATCATGCCACGGTCCAAATCACTGAGATCACATTTTTTCCCCATTCTGATGGTTGATGTGAACATTAATAGAAGCTCCTGACCCATATCTACATGATTTTATGCACTGCACTGCTTCCACACTATTGGCTGATTAGATAATCGCATGGATGATTGTTGGTGTCAGACGGGCCGGTTTGAGTATTTCTATAAGTGTTGATCTCCTGGGATTTTCACACACAACAGTCTAGAATTTACTCTGAATGGTGCCAAAAACAAAAAACATCCAGTGAGGGGCAGTTCTGCAGCTAGAAATGCCTTGTTGATGAGAGAGGTCAACAGAGAATGGCCAGACTGGTTCGAACTGCAAAGTCTACGGTAACTCAGAGAACCGCTCTGTACAAATGTGGTAAGAAGAATGCTGTTCTGAGAAACGGGTTGGCGCTGTTTTGGCGGCACAAGGGGGACCAACACAATATTAGGCAGGTGGTTTTAATGTTGTGGCAGATCGGGGTGTGTGTGTGTGTATGTATGTATGTGTATATATATATATATATATATAATATAATATAGGGCTGTCAGCTTAGCATTCAACATCCAGATTAGCCAAATCATTGAAGGGCATGGCAAAGAAACGGCAGTACTTATGGAAAGTGGGTGTGTCTTAGGGTGGTGACCACTCCCTCCCTACTCATAATGCTCTAACCTGGTTCTCATGCAATTCCTCACCTCTCACACCACCAATCATTGCTTGGCCTGCTCCATTTTAATCTCATAGATTGTAACATTTGTTTAGATGACCTTTTGCATCACTGCTATATGCTGGGCCTCATCCCTAACGATATCCTGAGCTCTTTGCTGCCCTCCCCGTCCCTGTATATGCTGACTACTATAGACCATTTCACGGACTGTTCGTCGGTGACGTCACTGTTCCATGAAAACTTCCTGCTTGTCAAAACAGAGACCATTTAGCAGAGATGGGCCACTTCTATTAAAATTAATGGAAGAAATTGGAATGCCCAACGGCAGCCAACAATCAACGGAGAAAATACAGCCTCATCACCGCTGCCTTTAAACACCGAGCGCGCCTCTCCTGGCATCAACCTGCTGGCATCTTTGTAGGTCCATGAACGGAGCGGTGAGATTCCGGTGCAAGTTAGATGCGTCGCCAGACCTGCAACCTCGGCGTGAGTTAGATGCAATGCCAAGGATTGGAGCACGCGTCGCAGCGGGGCCGCTCTAGTGAAGCCAATGCCACATGCACCTCGGACCAATAAAATTTGACTGCTTATTTGAAATGTGTTCTTTTATCGTAAACTTGACCAACCATTTTGGAGATTTCAGTCTTTCCCCATTCAAGTAGATAGGAGCTGCACTGTCATGACGCTTGTTTACATAGAAAAAATAGCTGCTCCAACTGCCCTAGAGCATTCCAAATACGACTGCTGACTTACCTTGTAAAAGAGACTTTGTTGAAAGGATCTGGAAATACATTTGGATTGTTCTAATACATCTGTTTTAGTTTACGTTCTTGAAATGGTCTATACAGACACAACTAACACCGCCGTCTCTTTTTGTTAAAGTGGTTTAACAAAAAGCTGCATGCTGGTTAATTTGGGTTTCACCTCATTTATATATTTTTTCATAATGGCCTTTATTTGTGGTGCGTGTGTGTGTAGATGTGACTAATATTTTTCCCAGTGCATATTTTCTTTTTTGTATGTTATCCATATATTAAATGTTTTTTTTTTATGCTTGGATCAGTTTTTAGCTGTTTCTATTTTTTTTTTTTTTTTTTTTTTTGTCAAATTAGGCTCATATTTTTGGGATATTTTTGTATCATGTTTTTCTCTCAATACCCTCTCTTTATAATTTTTTTTAAGGTGCATTTAAATGCACAGCACACACACGCACATACATGTAGATTGGGCCTCTTGATGGTAACCCGAGGCCTCCCTCTCCCTCCACCTTCCTTTTTGTCTATCTGTGAATCTATTGATCTACCTCTCACTGTCTCGCCCCTCGATCTCCTCTCACTCTCGTTACAGCTACATGCTGTTATGTTTTTGTGGTGGCTCTGTTGTCATAGTGATGAACTTACAAAAAGCTTGTGAAAGTTTTTGGTTTTATGTGAATGCAAGCTCTTATGTCTGTGCTGTTTTTTTCCTTTATCTTTACTCTTAGTTGTTTATTAATCCGACGTGGTTTATATATGAATTTGTGTCATGATACGTATATTCATTCCCATAATTCTCTGAGACTGAAGGTGAATTTGTATACTCAGAGGTTGGTAGCATTTACATGTATTTTCTTTTAGCTGTTACCTTCACTAGGAATGCCCGATGTTAAGGGAGATTAGATTTTAGACTATAGACTTTAGAAGGTTTAGTTATCCCTATTGCTAGAGAACTGCACAACAAATCCCTCCAGACTGTAGGGGCTTTTCCTCTTGTTCTTTCTATCTCCCTCTCTTACCTTTCTGCTCCCCAAGTGTATCTGACAAGGAGTTTAAAGGTGTAGCAGATGTTGCTAATGTTGACAACAGTGAAGGTGTTTTGACAGTTGTCTGGCTACCACGTGTGCTTGTGACCAAGTGTGTGTCTGTGTGCGTGTCGGAAGCGCTTCTTATTGTTGGAATATTGTGGTCTTTCCTCTCTTCCTCCCATCAGGATAACATTGGGCACCGACTCCTTCAGAAACATGGCTGGAAGTTGGGTCAAGGCCTGGGCAAAACCATGCAGGGTAAGCAAGCACCATTCTCTATTAAACACAGTCTCTCTCTCTCTCTCTCTCACACACACTTTATTTCCACCCAACAGCATCAATTCCCTATGGTTTATCAGTTGTAAAAAAAAATATATATATATATTTTCTGAACTCTCTTCTGTTCCTGCACACCCATTTGTATTTCTCATCTGCACTGACATAAATGATGTCTTTCTGAGAAATTTATTTGTTTGGGGTATAGTGCTGGTGATATACAATGAATGGGGGAAGATGGAATGAGATTGGAGGAGGAAGAGGATAGTGTGTGAGGTGGCATCAGATAAATGAAAGCGCTGTAAACCAGCTCTCCCAAGGAGTATTATGGTCTAGACCAGAGTAGATACAGAAAGACGTACTCGTACACAAATGCAGCATAAATCAAAGAGAAACCGAAACACAAAATGGTTATATCGCTGTGTTCAGACTGTCAGTCCAAATCCGATTTTTGTGCATATCCGATTGGAATCTTACAAATCCATTTCAAGCAACATTCATATGTGGTTTTAAATCCTATTCAACTCACGTTTCTGGAAATCTGTTTGTCTTTCCACTCTGATCAGATCTCAGGTGGCTTTTTGCCGTATGTCACTTTTTCAGGCTTTGTAAAGACACGTTATACATCACACATTGTTGCAGGAAACATGTTGGCAGTGGTGGTGGATTGTTGGTCTGGCTGAGAATATTATTAACAAAATCTTCCATCACACACCGCTTTGAACTGTGATACTGGAAGAGACGGCAGCACAAAATAAAGTGGTACATGCCAGCCTCCATCTCTGCCACTGCCTCTTTAGGCGTAGTCCAGCTGCGCAACAACACATTGTCATGTTATAAGCTAAAATCTCTAATCCATTCTCCTCAATGTTGTGTTTTTGCATACTGATGCAATGTCATTGCTTGAGCCGCCAATGCAGATTTGGCAGAAATTTAAGATAGCCACGGGGGACACACAAATCGGATCTGGACAGTGCGGACAGTCAATCATGAAGATCAGATACACAAAAAATCTGATTTGGACTGACAGTCTGAACTAGAGCCCAACCGATATGGGATATTTTAGACCGATACCGATTTTGGAGGGGGAAAATTAACTGATAACCGATATGGTGGCCGATATAGTTCATTTCTGAGCTGGAATGAAAACAGACCTTTTCTATGTGGATTGTTCACCGATTTTGCACTGATATGACTATGCAAAGGAAAAGCTGCTTTCTTAAATATTTTTATCAAAGAATATTTGACATTATTATTATACATTGTCAACAAATTCTAGAAATGGACACTGATAAAATAAAGAATAAATAAAAATACAATAAATAGCTAAATAAAAATCAGTACTGTATGTTCGGTATCAGTCAGTTGCTGACCATTTAAATAAAGAATAAATAAAAAAACAATAAATAGCTAAATAAAAATCAGTACTATATGTTTAGTATTAGTCAATTGTTGAACATTTAAATAAAGAATAAATAAAAATACAATAAATAGCTAAATAAACATCAGTAGTACTGTTTAGTATCAGTCAAATGCTGACCATTTAAATAAAGAATAAATAAAAATACAATAATAGCTAAATAAACATCAGTAGTACTATTTAGTATCCGTCAAATGCTGACCATTTAAATGAATAAATTAAAATACAATAAATAGCTAAATCAAAATCAGTACTGTATGTTTAGTATCAGTCAATTGCTGAACATTTAAATAAAGAATAAATTAAAATTATAGCAAAATAAACATCAATAGTACTGTTTAGTATCAGTCAATGGCTGACCATTTAAATAAAGAATAAATTAAAATACAATAAATAGCTAAATAAAAATCAGTACTGTATGTTTAGTATCAGTCAATTGCTGAACATTTAAATAAAGAATAAATTAAAATTATAGCAAAATAAACATCAGTAGTACTATTTAGTATCAGTCAATGGCTGACCATTTAAATAAAGAATAAATTAAAATACAATAAATAGCTAAATAAAAATCAGTACTGTATGTTTAGTATCAGTCAATGGCTGACCATTTAAGAAAGAATAATTAAAATTATGGCTAAATAAACAGCAGTACTGTGTGTTCGGTATCAGTCAGTTGCTGACCATTTAAATAAAGAATAAATAAAAAACAATAAATAGCTAAATAAAAATCAGTACTGTATGTTTAGTATTAGTCAGTGGCTGAACATATAAATCAAGAATAATTTAAAATTATAGCTAAATAAACATCAGTAGCACTGTTTAATATCAGTCAAATGCTGACTATTTTAATACTGCCAGTCAATTAGGGGCAGGTTGTAAAACAAGAAGCATTTACACCTGCCGAGTCAAGCGGTGTTACACCGTATTCTGCTATACAAGTTCAGGGGGAACTTTCAATGATGGAAAACCAGACTTTTAAATATTACATTTTGTAAATGCAACGACTGGAATTGTTTGGTTGAAGGGGGTACCAAACTGCGAATCCTGAACAAAACAGTTTGGTGAATACATGTTTACACATTAACTTCCACTCAGCTGACAAGGTATGAAAGTAGCTACGTGGTTAGCTAGTTAGCTATAAGCTCATTGTCATGGAGAGCAAAAGATGGACTTTATTTACTTTCCAGCATTGCATCTCACCAACTAGGTTGAAATCAACACTCAACAGACACAATCCACCACCGCACCGTTGTCTGCTGAGCTGCAAAAAGATGCTCTGACAAACTATAGCTGGCTAACATAGCAAACAGATGTGATAAACATGAGTGACATGGTTGTCAGGGACCAGAGCATGTGAGCGGTGATAATTTCACCTGAGCGGTGAGCTCCTTTTTGAAGATTCCGCTCCGCTCGCTCAGGTCGCTCAGTGCCGCTCGCTCAACCCAGAATGCGCTTCGTGATATGCTGGTTTGGGAATCTGCTAAATAAGCAATAGGCCTGAGGATATGGAGCTCTAACATTGTTTTAGTGAAGTTGCAAACCTTATAACCTCAATAAATGCAAAGTATTAATCAAAGCTGGAGGATGTGCTACGCAATGTAGTGCAGCAAAAGGTGAGCTAGTAGGCTACACTACTATTTGATAATAAATTAATAGATAAGTAATGTATCTTGTTGTTTTGCCATCATGTTAGTGCAGCTGCCAGCTAGATGCAGGTCCGGTTCTGCGGGGTTGCGAATGTTAGAACACCAAAAAATATGTAAGCTTAATAATACTGTATATTGGCAAAGCATTTTGCCTTGAATCCCGGCTTACACACACACACAAAACCAATAAACATGTATGATCTTGCAGATCATTGTGTCCTAATTTTCAGGTGGAGCATTCTGCTTTCATGGCTCTAATGTACAATCTCCATTTGATTAGTAAAGATTTCCGCTCTCGCATAGAGAATTTCATAGCGGAATTATCTTAATCGACCAGCTTTCGATTTCTGCTTCAGGATAAAGTGCACATAACTGCTGGTCAGTTTCCCAAAGTCAAATCCACACCTTAACGAGAAGTGAAACGTAAAATAATTATTTTAGATTAGTGGTTGCAGATAACATCTTCCAACATCGCTTCTGCATTCATGCGCAGAGAAAAAAAGCTATAAATGACTGTACATTATACAAAAAAACTTTTCATAAACGAAGGCAGTGTAATTTGTGAATTAATTTTTATTTGTTTTAGGATCATTAAACATGATTTCATCTAATATATATATATTGGACAAAATCTCACTTTATGCAGGACAAATATTTTTTATTTGTTAAATCCATGGTTAAACCTTGCTGTACATATAAAGAGTGCATGCACAAGACATGATCGTTTGATGCATATAAAGTCCAGATTCACTTTATAATGCTTTACAAATATAAAAAAAAAACCAAGGGGGCACATGGTATCTATTAATATAATGATTATTATATAAATAACCACAGTCCTTTAGATAGCATATGATTCATACATATACAATTGTAGGGAATATTAATAAAGCAACAACACTGAAAAAGAGAAAAACATTCACTGCTGTTTTCTGGATAAATTAAAACTGAACACAAAATTAGGATGAGAAATTGCTCATTTTAATTTACAGACCCAAAGTCTGATAGCATTAAATCAGAAACATGTTAATGTATCAAATCTATAATCATTCCGTGGAGACAACTGAAAAACAATTATGAATTTCACTTACCTGCAATATTTTTTCTGGTATCAGTCCATGTTTTCATTATTTAAACGACTCGAACAAACTTTAAAGTTGAAAAGATTGTAATTTTCTGGGTCGGTTGTTTCACTCAGTTCCAGTTTAAACTGAAAAGCGCAAATTTGCATGCATGTGAGTTTCCGTGCCAACGCACATATGTTTTATCACTTTTAGAGGCACGTTTGATGACTTGTTTAAAGTAAATAATGGTAATTTAGAACTGAAATTTAAGGCATTATTTGAAGATGTTCAATGACGTGTGCTAACAGAAAATTTTTTGACTGATTACAAATGATAACGAAGGTCTGGTAGATCCGATTATCTAAAAGAAGTTGTAAACCAGTCCAAAATAAACATCGAGATTTTATATACAATACAATCACATAATTTCAGATGTGTACGTTACTAATCTTTTGATAATTTAATAAATGTTGGCCTATAGTCTATATTTCACCCAGAGGGGCACCTCAGCCCATGTGGCAAAGGGGCAGTTGCTTGAGCCACTGTAGCTACCCCCTGTGTGTGTGTTTGGAACCAAGTATACTACAGAGAAATGTAATGTCGGAGCGGGATTTAAGAGAAGGCTTTTTTACTGGTGAGCATGAGTGGTACTTGAGCGAAGCATCCGCTTTGGCCGTGAGTGGCTAAGCGGAGCGCACGTGCACTGAGCGGGTAATTGAGCGGAGTGTCACACCGCTCCGCTCACATGCTCTGTCAGGGACAGGGTTAACGTTATATTAGTTATATTGAAAAGGGAAAATGATGGGGTCATTGTCTTAACATTCCAGTATGTATTTCACAAACTAGTTAGCAACTTACCGTGAAGACACCACTTAACTCCGCACCGCTTAATTCCGCACTGTCTGCAGAACCACCATCAGCTCAGCTCTGTAAACAGTGGAGTCGGAGCACGCTCTGCTGTACAAACTACGTTATGATACCAATTCTAAAGCATTGTTTTCTGAATTTTATGTTCTGAAAAAGTTTTCATATCTGCGCATATCGTTAAACGTATACGCCGATACCGATATATCTGTGAAAGGCTAATATCGGCCGATAAATCGGTCAGGCACTAGTCTGAACATAGCTTAAGATCCTCTCAAGCACACTAGATAAAAACCTTAATTCACCCTGTGTTCTTTGTAATGCATTTGATCGGGAAGAGCAAATGTTTTCCATTTCTTTCCCCTCTCTCTTTCTCTCCTGTCAGTTCCCCCTTTAATTTTTTCCCCTGCACTTAACTTGTGGCCTGCAGAATGTGAGAGAAATGCTTTGTTGATGAAGCCTTGTTGTCTGAGTTCAGTGTTTGTTTGGTTTGCGTGACACGTGAGAGAGTAGAACATGGATATGAGCCTTTTCTTCCCCCCAGAAGATCACTTTGTCTCTCCTTTCTTAAACAGCAGAGTGGAGATGTAATAACCATTAAGGTGAGCTCTCTATTAGAACATACAGTATATTTTGTTATCTACTTAGCTGGCAACACACTAGCAGACTCCAAACAACTCTAATTTGGCTGAGGGTGTCACACATGCAGACTGTTTTATATGATAGATAGATGTGACACACTTGCAGTGTCAGAATGGTCTCTCTCTTAATCACTGTCACGTGGAGCTGGCCAAAATAACAACATGAGTACCGCGTGAGCATAAACAGAGTGATTTAGGGCCTTTTCAGACCTGTAGCTTGCTTGATTTGTTCTGAAACAGGGGCTTAAATAGTTTCAAAAGCCGCTTTTTCCACTATTGGGCCAATGCGAGCCAGAGCTATCAACTGGTCAGCCGGGGCCAAAAGCCTCAGACCTCAAGCCACGAGACCAAAATCGATCTGCATCCCCACCATTGGGCCAAAAGTCCTGCAGCGTTGTTCTAAAACCCGCCCATTTCACAAGCCAAACCAAATACTTAGGTTATTAAGTATCAAGAATATCAAGTTTATATTGTACAGTGCTGTGAAGGTATTTTCCCCCTTCCTGATTTTTCTATTTTGTGTATTTTTTCATACAAAATTGTTTTAGATCTTCAAACGAGAAATAACATAAAGGCAACCTGAGTAAACACAAAATACAGTTTTCAAAAATATATATTTATATTTATTGAAGCAATAAAGTTTTCCAACACCTATATCACCCATGTGAAAAACTAACTGCCCCCTTAAACTTAATAGCTGGTTGGCCCACTCTTCTTTTGCTTTAGTTCAGCCATATTGGAGGGTTTTCAAGCATGAACTTCCCATTTAAGGTCCTGTCACAGCATCTCAATCAGGTTCAAGTCAGGACTTTGACTAGGCCACTCCAAAATTTTAATTTTCTTTCTTTTGAGCCATTCAGAGGTGGACTTAATCCTATGCTTTGGATCGTTGTCTTGCGGCATAATCCAGTTGCACTTGAGCTTCTACTCACGGACTTATGACCGGATGTTCTCCTTTAGGATTTACTGGTAGAGAGCAGAATTCATGTTTCCCTCAATCATTGCAAGTCGCCCTGGTCCTGAAGCAGCAAAGCGTCCTCTCACCATCACACTACCACCACCATGCTTGACCGTAGGTATGATGATTTTTTGTGGAATTCTGTGTTTGATTTCCAAACAGTTCCACTTTCGACTCATCAGTTCACAGAACATTCTCCCAAAAGGTTTGAGGATCATCAAGGTGTGTTTTGGCAAAATTCAGACGATCCTTAATGTTCTTCTGGGTTAGCAGTGGTTTTCGTCTCGCCACCCTTCTATGGATGGCATTTTTGGCCAGTGTTTTTCTGATAATGGAGTCATGAATAAGTGACCTTTATTGATGCAAGAGAGGCCTGCAGTTCGTTTGATGTTGTCGTTGCTGTGCTCTTGGAGGTATTTTGGAAGGTCAGCCTCTTCTGGGAAGGTTCACTGCTGTGCCAAGTTTTCTCCATTTGGAGATAATGGCTCTCACTGTGGTTCTTTGGAGTCCCAGAGCCTTTGAAATAGCTTTGTAACCCTTCCCAGACTGATGTATTTCAATCAACTTTTTCCTCATCATTTCTGGAATTTCATTTGCCCTTGTTATAGTGTGCTGTTGGGTGAGACCTTTTAGCCAACTTCATGCTGCTGAAAAAGTTCTGTTTTGGTGTTGATTTGATTGAACAGGGCTTGCAGTAATCAGGCCTGGGTGTGTCTAGTCCATCTGAAACCCATTATGAATGCAGTTCCATAGATTTATGGATTTAGTAACTATGGGGGGCAAATACTTATTCACACAGACCCAGTTGGTATCGGTTAACTTTTTTGCTTCAATAAATAACATTATCATTTAAAAACTGTATTTTGTGTTTTCTCAGATTGCCTTTTGTTTTATGTTAGATTTTGTTTGAATGTTTGAAACAATTTAGTACGAGATATACACAAAATCAGAAGAAATCAGGATGGGGGCAAATGGGACCGTTAGTTAGCGAGCAAGATAAGTTACCGTTGACGACTCACCGACTTTAACTGCCATGGTGTCCCGAGTGGTCTCTCCACTAACAGCAGGACGATGTCCCAGCACACCATCCATGATCTTAAACCATGGAAAGTTCTTCCTTTGGGCACCACATTGTCCATTGTGCGTCTTAACGGATTTGTTTGTCTACTATATTTTTTGCCGAGATGCAGGTGCGAAACGTCACAAACATGTCGGCACCCAGAGAGAAAAGTTAGTGAAACACTTGTATTAGTAATAACAATAATAAAGGCATGTATTTGTCAGTTCTGTCTGATCAGTACAATTGTACATGTTGATGCTTTATAAAACACATTATATAATTATTAGTAAAATACTCCCATCCCCCATTATACATCTTGTCACAGAAGGTTCCTTTAGAACATATCACACAGTTCACATGAGCAATAAGGTTACAGTTTACAATCTTTTTTCTGGAGGACATCGACACCAAAAATGTAAACAAAATATGATTTAGCAATAAATTAAAATAAGTATGAAACACATTGATGTTAAAAGCTTAGTAGAGGGGCTTATAGCCAAACAATGATCCTTAATCTTCTCAGCTCTCTTGTAGATGCAGTCTTATTTGTTTCCAGATCTTAGTGAATATTGTTACTTTATCAGTCAATATAAATCCTTAATATAAAACATGTTTCCCAATTTGCTAGCCCACATCTCAAAAGCAGGGACAGAATCCAATTTCCACATTTGCAAAATGAGTCTTTTTGCAAGCAACATACAAAACGATATAGTCTGTCTTTGATACCCGTTACAAAAAACATAATCTGCACCCAAAAGTCCATTGCAAGGGTCAGGCTCCAGATTAATGGAGTGTGCATCAGAAAGAAATTTGAATATGCATTGCCAGAAGGGCTGAATTTTACTACATGACCAAAAGGAATGAAACAGGGTACCTTCTGACTGTTTTCATTTATTACAAAGTGAAGTGACCGAAAAATTCTGTGAAGCCTAGAGTTGGAATAATGAAGCCTATGAATTACTCTAAACTGAATCAGATTATGTCTAACTTTCACAGAACATGTATGTATATCACTCAAGCATTCATTCCACATGTTGTCATGAATATTAAAACCCCTTTCTTCTGTCCAGTCATGCTTTATTTTGTTTGTGTTATTGTCTACGATTTCCAATAATAAATTATAAAAGTATGATACAGCTCCACTTACACCAGGATGAACTTTAACTATTCTGTCTAAAATAGGGTTCAAACTTAGAACTTCAAAATCAGGGAAATGTTTTCTCGCAAAATCTCTTGTTTGCAAATAGCGGAAAAAATTAGTAGATAAGAGGGCATATTGCTGCTTAAGCTGATCAAACGAACTAAATTTGCCTTCTTTATAGAAATCCTGAATAGTCACTATGACCTTGTGTTTCCATTGGAAAAAGTATCCTCCAGTCCATGAGAGAAAGCATGATTGTTACAGACTGTTTACACGAGGCTTTTTCAATCGCTAACCATTCGGGTTTATCGCCTGCTTCCACCATTACTACCTTCCTCCACCACGCTAAAATATTTAAGTTGGCAGCTCAGTAATAAAATTTGAAGTTAGGGAGACCAAACCCTCCTTGATCCTTCGTTTTACTTAAATGCTTCCTGTTGATTCTAGCCTTCTTGTTGGCCCAAATAAAAGTTAGAATGGATTCAAGTTGCTTAAATTGATGGAAGGGGATAAAGGAGGGAATAACTTGAAATACATATAAAAATCTTGGGAGTACAACCATCTTTATAGAATTAATTCTGCCTACCACAGACATGGGAAGTGTCTTCCAAAAATGTAGATCTGATTTGAGTTTTTCGACTTGTTTTTTCCAATTTAATTTGAATAATGTTTCAGGTTTCCTAGTGGTTATTATACCTAAATATTTAAAGAATTGATGTGCAATGTTACAATTTGTGCTGTCCAAAAATTCTTTATCTATATCATCAGAGAAGAATTAACTTTTTTCCCAATTTATAGTGAATCCAGAGAAACGACAACATTTTTCATGAAGATTAAGCAGTGGTGGGATGGACATTTCAGAATTAGAAATGTATAAAAGAATATCATCTGCATATAGCGAAAGATGTTGGGGTCTACCCTCGATCACTATGGGAGCTATGCTTGGATGTTGTTTAGTACTTGCGGCCAATGCTTCCATTGCAATTAAAAAATTTGATGGGGGACATCCTTGTCGTGTGCCACGAAACGGATGAAAAGAATTTGAGATGTCTTGATTTGTAATGACTGAGGCTTTTGGGTGCGCATAAATAATATTAATCCATTTGATAAATTCTGAACCGAATCCAAATTTTCTCAGGGCTGCTATCATATATTGTCATTCTATTTGGTCAAAGGCTCGCTGGGCATCTAGTGAAATTACTTTCGACATTTTGTTTTTCTTGTTATAAATTATGTTTGTTAGTCGTCTGAGATTAAAATATACTTGTCTACCAGGCATAAAACCAGTCTGGTCTTGATGAATAATAGAACATATACATTTTTTCAGTCTATTAGCTAACATTTTGTCTTTAATTTGATTCAATTGGGATGAGTGAAATCGGACGGTATGAAGACATTTTCATTTTATCACACCTAGGTTTTGGAATTAGTGCTATATTAGCACGGTACATTGTTGGTGGAAATTCATTCTGTGCTACTGCGTTCGATGTATCATTGGAACAATATTTTTCCTAAATCTTTTATAAAATTCGGCACTAAATTTGTCCAGGCCTGGAGATTTATTATTAGGTAACTGTAATATTACTTCATTCACTTCCTTCAGTGTTAATACTGGGGAGGTCCAAATCAGAAAAAAAAAACCTATTCTATTGCATTATGATCTGCGTTACATGTTGATTTATAGATTTTTCTGTAAAAATCAGCAAAGCTACAGTTAATCTCTTTTGGATCTAGAAGAATTTTGCCATTACCAGATTTAATTTTATGTATTGCCCGTACTGCCTGTACATGTTTCAGTTGACGCGCAAGTAATTTTGGGGGTTTGTCACCTATTTCAAACTGTTTTTGTTTCATAAGAATAAGCTGTTTTAAAACATTGTTAGAAATGATGGAATTGTATTCGCTCTGCAGAGCTATTAATTTCTTAAGTGTAATCTCACTGCCCGTTGATCTGTATTCTGTCTCCAAATGTACTATTAGAGAGTCAATTTTGATTAATTTAGCTCAATCTTGTCTATTCCTAGCTGTCTGATATGATATAATATCTCCTCTGATAACTGCCTTCATCGCCTCCCAAAGTACCGAATCAGAAACATCACCTGTATCATTTTCTGAAAAGAATGTAAATTTGTCTGAAAGATATTCACAAAATTTGACATCATTCAACAGCATATTATCAAATTTCCAGGCATAGTTGCCTTTACTTAATTTTATTTTCAGGTTAAGAGAGACCGGAGCATGATCCGATAACAGCCTAGTATGATACTGTGTTGAATGCAGCAATCTTGAGTTTATTAGGAAGAAATCCTTGAATAAGTTTTGTGAACTGAAGAATAAAATGAAAAATCATGATCATTGGGGTGTAATGCCCTCCAGCTACCTGCCAGGCTTAATTTCTGCATATAATTGTTCAATACAGCAGTCGATTTGCTTGGTGTCCAATCTAGTATTTAACACACAATTATAATCACCTGTCATGATGACTTGTGAATGCATAAAGTCTGGTATTGTTTTGAAAACCTTCTGATAAAATAACGGGTCATCAAAATTAGGACCATACACATTCACTAAGGTAATAAGCAAAAGTTTATCTCCCCACATACGATCAGATATCTACCATTTCTATCAGTAATCATTTGCTTATGTATAAAAGGAACTGTCTTCTTAATCCGTATTGCTGCTGCTCTAGATTTAGTTGAGTAGACTTGGGACATCCATGGAGCTTTTTAAACCTCGCTGTAGCATGCGTTTCTTGAAGAAAAATTATCTCTGCATTTTACTTCTTGAGATGTGCATAAATCTTTCCTCTTTTTGATTGGACTGAGTCCACGTACGTTCCAAATCAATAGTTTCAGTGTGTCATCGCCACAAACATTTACCTTGTTACTCATTGTTCAGTATAAAACTTACTTTGCTTGAACATCTTAAACAGGAACTGTACATTAAACCTTCCAGCTCAAACTGAAAGTAATTAACCTTCCCACAAACTTGAACATTGTGAACCTTCTGAATTCGAACACAGCCTATTTGCCCACCTCCCTCCCCCTACCATATACAGCCCATGCTACCATCAGGGTTGGGAGGGTTACTTTTGAAATGTATTCCACTACAGATTACAGAATACATGCTGTAAAATTTAATTTATGTATTTCATTAGATTACTCAAGGTCAGTAACGTATTCTAAATACTTTGGATTACTTCTTCAGCACTGGTAGATTTTTTCACTTGTTTTGACTATAAAAACTCTGCCAGCACAGTAAGACAAAATACACATGTTAAAAATACATTCTCTGAAAAACACACATATCTTATGCAGTGTTGTTTCTAAAACAAGATTAATCTAATTGATCTTGTTTTAAGGATTTTTAGATATTTTTACAGGAAAACAATACAAAAATTATCATCAAGAAAATGATTTTTGCCCTAATATCAAAGGTCTTACTAGAAAAAAAGAAATTATTATCCAACGTGAATTTTCTTGCTGAAAAATATGAACGTGCCTGGTAACGTGCATGTAAAATGGCTAGAAATAGCATTTTAGCTTAGTGTAAAGCTGACAATTTACATAAGGTTTATTTCTATTTCTTCTGCTCCAAACTTCAAACTTACTACTTTGTCTGCTCGTATGAATGTAACGCATCATAAGAAAGTGTTTCACCGCTGTTCAAATGCACTTTGGGTCGCATCATTTATATATATAAATGTTTTCCATCTGAAAGGACTAAATATTAAATGAAACAAATTACAGTAAAATGCAAAGTAATCTCTTCAGTAACTGTATTCTAATTACCAATTATTTAAATTGTAACTGTTGTCTAATACAGTTACTTATATTTTGTATTTTAAATACGTATTCCCGTTACATGTATTCCGTTACTCCTCAAAACTGGCTACCATTATGGATGTTTCCCCACAACAAATTAACACTTGCATCTGTCAACTCACCTTTGTTGCCCTTTGGCATTTCACATATTAAAGTAGCCCTCCACTCATTTCACTAAAATACTACTGCAGTGAAACCTTGCAAGTCTTTTTTGCTAAATCAAATGTACAAGTTCAGATTGCTTCTTTGATGATCCCCGCAAACAAGCGCAGCAACCTTCTCCAGTTTTCCACCATCTTCCGTATGTTTCAGCCAGCTCGGGTACATCGAAAACCCTAGTCTCTTTGTCCCTTACGGTTACGATGAACTTTGAGGGAAAATGAAAACCACATCTCACTTCGTGTTCCCAGCATTTCTTTCGTATGGCGCCAAACTTTTGTCTCTGCTTCTGGCGCAGAATACGTTCTTTTGTTTGATAATGATGAACTCGGACAGTGAAAGCTCTAGACCGGCCATCTCTCCCAGGTTGTAGTGATCGGTGTGCCCTGTCAATTTGAATTGGACTGTTGAAATTCTCCTCACCCAACACCTGTGTCAGAAGTTTCATCACAAACTCTGTTGGTCTACCACGTTCAGCTCCTTCCTTTGTCAAAAATTATTTCGTGATCTTGGTTCCAAGTCGCAGTTTATTTCTTTGAGTCTCTCACATTCATTCTTCAAATGCGCACACCATTTCTCCAGTTATTCGATGCAGATTTTATGAGCATTTGTTGCCTCCTCAATCATGGAAATATTAGTGAGTGAAACATTCAAATCTGATAGAGTAGATGAAATGACCTCAAATTTTTTTATCGAAGGACTGCGCAATTTTGTTATGGCCTCCATTATGTCCATGTTCGTCAGTACCTCTGTACGTGTGTTTGCTTGATTAGCCGATGCCTCTACGAGGGTGTCCGTTGTGCTTTCGTCTTCCATACTCACCTTTTCAATTTTCTTATGTCTCGTTGGCATTTTGCAGGGTAGGCAGAATGAATAATTTGTGATTTTCAAATGGCTGCAAGGTGTATTCATTTAAAATATTCTAAACTTGTGGAGAGCCGTTGAAAACAGGTTCACTCCATTCAGTGTCTGGAAGTCAGCCCCCGTGATAAACACTTTTATTAAAATATATAGATCAAGTTCCTACTTAATAAAGCTTTAGCAAATGTTTGTAGAGACAGGTGTACAAAACACAGTAAATAAAACTCTAAATCAAATGAAACTCTTGATTATCGTACACCTGTAGCACAAATGCTAGCGTTGCAGCATTGTTTATCAGTTGGGTTGCTAGGAGACGTCTCTTAGGCACCACATTGACCGTGCCTCAATTCCCAGTTGGCCTTCTTTGGCCCAAGGGTAATTGGCGGGCCAAAGGTGCTTGGCCATTGGCCCCGAGAAAGCCCAGAGGAGCCACGATGATGCCCCAGAAGTGACAGTGGGAACACAACTGTCCTGGCATGCACTAGCACTCTTATGTGGCCCGACAGTGGAAATGCAGCTAATGTTGCATTTTCTTCATGGTTCGGTTCACTTTCACAAGGTTATATTTTAAAACGGACCAAAACTGTAAAATTTCCATTGTGGAAATTCTTGTCCGTCATTTGTTGCTTTTGCATTATTTCTGCATTGAAAAGTAAGGTCACAGAGCTTTTTCTCTCTCCCTCTCTCGTCCGCACACACACACACACACACACACACACACACACACACACACAGATAGAATGAAGCCATGTTTATAGCTGTCTTTTCTGCCTCTATCTAAGAGAGAGAAGCGATCGTGAAGATCAACCTACAGTGCATTCAAAGTATTCAGACCCCTTTATTTTTTATCAAGTTGTTGCAGTCTTATGCTAAAATGCTTTAAATTATTTTTTCACATCAGTCTACACTCCATACCCCATAATGACAAAGCAAAAAAACATTTTTTTTTATAACTTTGCAAATTTATTAAAAAGAAAAAACTGAAATATCACATTGACATAAGTATTCAGACCTTTTTCTATGACACTTGAAATTTAGCTCGGGTGCATCCCGTTTCTCTGGATCATCTTTGAGATGTTTCTTCACTTTGTGTGGAGTCCACCTGTGGCAAATTAAATTGATTGGACATGATTTGGAAAGGCACACACCTGTCTATATAAGGTCTCACAGCTGAAAATGTATATTAGAGCAAAAACCAAGCCATGGGGTCAAAGGAACTGCCTGCAGAGCTCAGAGACAGGATTGTGTCAAGGCACAGATCTGGGGAAGGCTACAAAACTATTTCGGCTGCATTGAAGGTTCCAAAGAACACAGTGGCCTCCATAATTCTTAAATGGAAGTTTGGAAAAACCAGGACTCTTCCTAGAGCTGACCGCTCGCCCAAACTGAGCAATCAGGGGAGAAGGGCCTTGGCAAGAGAGGTGACCAAGAACCTGATGGTCACTCTGGTTGAGCTCCAGAGATCATGTGTGGAGATGGGAGAAACTTTCAGAAGGACAACCATCACTGCAACACCGATCTGGGTTTTTTGGCAGAGTGGCCAGACGGAAGCCTCTCCTCAGTGCAAGACACATGAAAGCCTGCTTGTAATTTGCAAAAAAAAAGCACCTAAAGAACTCAGACTGTGAGAAATAAGATTTTCTGGTCTGATGAAATGAAGATTTCTGATTGAACTGTTTGGCCTAAAATTCCAAGCGTCATGTCTGGAGTAA
This sequence comes from Myxocyprinus asiaticus, assembly GCF_019703515.2. NCBI lineage: Eukaryota > Metazoa > Chordata > Actinopteri > Cypriniformes > Catostomidae > Myxocyprinus > Myxocyprinus asiaticus. The sequence goes on from NC_059356.1 coordinate 23,838,145, forward strand.
ACCAGGCACCGCTCATCACCTGCGCAATACCATACCAACAGTGACGCGTGGTGGTGGCATCATGCTGTGGGGGTGTTTTTCAGCAGCAGGAACTGGAGGACTGGTCAGGGTTGAAGGAAAGCTGAAAATGGTTGTCAACCGATGGTCCCCATCCAACCTGAAAAAGTTTGAGAGGATCTGCAGAGAAGAATGGCAGAAAATCCCCAAATCTAGGTGTGCAAAGCTTGTCGCATCATACCCAAAAAGACTTGAAGCTGTAATCGCTGCCAAAGGTGCTTCAACTATGCACTGAGTTAAGGGTCTGAATACTTATGTCAATATGATTATTTCAGTTTTATATACATTTTTGAAAGTTATCAAAAATCTGTTTTTGCTTTGTCATTATGGGGTATGGAGTGTAGATTGATGTGAACAAAATAATAATTTAAAGCATTTTAGCATATGGCTGCAACATAACAAAATGTGAAAAAATGAAGGGGTCTGAATACTTTATGAATGTGCTGTATATAATATAGCAGGCAAAAGGCTATATATGCATTTTGATGATGAATAACGGTGGTGAGCTGACCTACAGGTTCTGAAACACATGCTCCAAATGAGCCAGATGTGCGATTCATGGTGCATCATACCTTGTGAAAGTATGTGACTGTGTATTTATTCCCCCAAGGCTTGCCGAAGAACGATTATGTCCATATATACCACTTTCAGTGAATTAAAAATTATGTTCAATAAATATATACTGTTGTGGCTCCATTTTCTGAAGTCATTTTAGTGAAGGAAAAAAAGGCTGGAAAAATGCTTAGTGACTATGGATTACAATCAGTGTTTGTGATTAAATGCAGCTGAGTACAATGAAAATGTTTAGATCAGCTTGATGACTTGTCAGATCCTCAGTAAAAGATGATGATCATTGGTCACTTGATGAAAACAGAAGACCTAACTTACCTTGGTGACAGAACAGTTTTTTCTAACCATTTTAATGTGCTTTTCCATTGCTTGAACCATTATCTCAGCAGGGAGTCCCGACATCAAGTGATTAACGACCTCCCGCTTAGAGACGCTAATGCGCGCTTTGTCATCTTCACACAGATCTTCAATAGATCATTGGAGCAGTGTGAAGTTCCCTTTCATCATATCCTGCAACATCTGGACAGACCAGGGACAAGGATCCTTTTTGTGGGCGTCAGTTCGGCTTTCAACACAATCATCCCAGCTATTCTCCGGACTAAATTACACCAACTCTCTGTTCCCACGTCTATCTGTCAGTGGATCACCGGCTTTCTTACGGAGAGGCAGCAGCTAGTGAGACGGGAAATTCACTTCCAGCACATGTACGATCAGCACTGGTGCCTCCCAGGGATGTTTGCTCTCCCCACTACTCTTCTCCCTGTATACCAATGACTACACTGCCAAAGACCCCTCTGTCAAGATCCTGAAGTTTGCAGAAGACACTGCAGTCATCAGCCTCATCCAAGATGACGATGAGTCTGTATACAGAAGGGAGGATGTATGGCTGGCTCACTGGTGCAGTCTAAAGAGCTGAACACTCTTAAAACAGTGGAGATGATAGTGGACTTTAGGAATACCCCAACATTGACCCCCGCTCACCATTCTAAACAGCACTGTGGCAACAGTGGAGTCATTCAGGTTCCTGGGCATTACCATCTCACAGGACCTGAAGTGAGAGACCCACATTGACTCCATTGTGAAAAAGGCCCAACAGAGGTTGTACTTCCTTTGCCAGCTGAGGAAGTTCAACCTGCCACAGGCACTGCTGATACAGTTCTACTCAGCAGTCATTGAGTCTGTCCTGTGCACTTCAATAACTGTCTGATTTGGTTCAGCTATGAAATCGGACATCAGAAGACTACAAAGGACCAGTTCGAACTGCTGAGAGGATTATTGGTTGCCCCCTGCCCTCCTTTCAAGAACTGTACACTTCCAGAGTGATGAAAACGGCTGGAAAAATCACTCTGGTCCCCACTCACCCAGCCCATTACCTTTTTGAACAGTTGCCTTCTGGACGGTGCTACAGAGCACTGAGCTCCAGAACCGCCAGGCACTGAAACAGTTTTTTCCCCTCAGGCTATCCATCTCATGAACAGTTAAAACTGCCCCATTGAGCAATAATTATGTGCAGTACACAGCTTAGTCTATTTATATTTATCCAGCATATCCTACCTCTTCTGCCATACATTCCCTTGCACTGTGTATTTTTTTTCCACAGATTTGTATTTGTACATGTGTGTGTGTGTGTGTGTGTGTGTATGTGTGTGTGTATATATACACACACACATACAATATATATATATATATATATATATATATATATATATATATATATATATATATATATATATATATATATATATATATATATATGTCTTGTGTATTTCTATATATACTTTCTATTCACTTTTTATTTTTATTCATTTTCTTGTTATTGTATTGTTTGTGCACTGTAAGCTTCTGTCACCAAGACAAATTCCTTGTATGTGTAAGCATACTTGGCAATAAAGCTGATTCTGATTCTCCCTCCACCTGGCCGGCGATTATGTTAATGAAGCTCACACCTGAAAATAACTGGAAAAATCGGCTAGTGATGCGCAGTCTTTAGGATGCAGTCTTTAGACTTGTGTCATTGGGGCTGGATTTCTCTGTTAATTGAAGGGAAATCACTTATGTTAAGTTTCACTATGTCTGTTTTGTCTACAGCTTCTTAACCTGTAAACAAAAGTTGTTTTAGGTCACTATTTAAAGTCAACATTAAATGGCAATCACATGTCATTTCAGGGCAGAGCAAGTTATTACATTTCATTAAGGATTAACTGAGACCTACAAAAAAATAGGGTAATTTTTATTTCATGTTGATTAGGGCTGCAACTAATGATTATTTTGATCGCTGTATGCTTATTATGATCTTCTTTGAAGTGTTTTATAAAGTGCTTATTGCGCTGGACAACTTGGGTTGTTTTTTCCGCTTCAGCTTGTTGCCGTTGTTTTTCAAATGAGTTTAATCATGCAACACAATTTTCACCGGGCTATAAAGTGATGTCATTGACGGAATTTCTCTGTGCTCGTGGCATATATCCAACTAATCGATCATGAAATTTGTTGTCGGATGAATTCCATTATAGATAATGATTTTATCGATTCGTTTTTGCAGCCTTAATGTTGACCTTAAAAAGATATTCTTAAGCATCTAGAAACTCATACTTGTTATATATTTTCAGTATAGTTTGAGACTTGTGAGCAAAAAATCTCAGTATTTGGACGGAAACGCTACTATTTAGAATGGAATGTCTTGGATGAGGAATGAGTTGATTTCCTCCAGGGCATAGACTGCTCTGTTCTCAGCCATTACCTCATGCTGATGCAATTGTTTGCAAACTGTGGTCTATTTAGAAATTGATCAGTGGATTCTGAGACTTGCACACACACGCTTTCTCATCCCATCAGGATGCATGTGTGCTGCTTTAATGCAGTTCCACTGCAAAGCCCAAAGGAAGAGAATGCACATGCTGAGGAATGCTTGAATGCATCATCCTCTGTGTATGGTCTCATAGTGCATCAACCCACATTAAAAATTAATGTTTGATGTGCAGTTTATAGCAGCTTGAAAGGGATGATTTTATTTGGTTTTTATAGATTTCCAAGCACAACAAGAAAGGCAGCTGAAGCTGATGTCTAGATTTCTTTCTCTCGTTCTTTCTCTTTCCTTTTTTCATTAAAATAAAGGAGTGCGTAGAGGTTTTGTTTGTTTCCACAGAAACATTTAAACACCCTCGTGTTTCAGGAAATTGCTATACCCACATGCAAATCAGTATGAGCTGTTCCCAGCACAAGGTGAAAGAAGTCAAACCCAGGTGCCTTTCTTACTTGCTGGCTTATTAAAATTACCTTTACAAATATTTTATATGAGAAATGTGATTTCAAGAGAAATTAGTCTGACAAAAAACAAAGGGAAGAATATGAACGAGTTAGAAAGCTTTCTCTGGCTTCCCCATGATTTAGTGTTTTCTTAGTTTATTTTGTACAAGGTCAGTCTGCCCATCAATGGAATATGTGAGCCTCTCCCTTGTGACTGCTTTTATTGCTAACATTTAAATATGTGCCCACACATGCTGTCAAGAACATGGCCAATGCAGATGTTAAGATGTTCAAGTGCTGAAGTCAGTGTTGTAAAGCCCAAGATCTTAATTCAGTATTAAGTGAGAAATGCACCATATCTGCTCACAATGTCGACTTCCCTCCCTCATGCCTTTAATTCTCCTCTCCTTAAAATAAGTGCTTGACATGATAGCTAATTTTTATCTTCATGTTTTTTTTTTTTTTTCTTTTTTCTTTTTCTTTCTTGATGCTTTGGTATATGGTTCAAAATAATTTTTTTTTTCTCTTCTCTATCAGTGGAACCATTATTTCAACTAGATGTCCATTGTTGCTAGGTTGATTCAAAATGTACAAAGAAAAAAATCCAGTAAAAAAATTTTTTTTTTTACACTTTTTATTTTTTTTTTTTATTTTTTTTTTTTTATTAACTAAAACACTAAAACAATACTTAACCCTTGTGTTGTGTTAATTTTGTGCTAACACATTTTGTGTTACTAAGATTGTTTTTTGCATATATTATCACATATCTTGCATTAGATATTTTTATCAACTTCTTTAGTAATTATGACTTGTTTTGTACTCATTTTTAAATAAATTTATTATTATTATCAAAATTTTAAAAATAGATATTTTTATTAATAGAATGATTCATTAAACTGAGCTTAAACTGGGCCAGTGGGGGCACTCCCACTGCTGACATTTATTTAAAAATAAATAATAAATTAATAACTGTATGATTAATTATCTAAATAGATGTCGTTTGGGGGCCTGGGTAGCTCAGCGAGTATTGACGCTGACTACAACCCCTGGAGTCGCGAGTTTGAATCCAGGCCGTGCTGAGTGACTCCAGCCAGGTCTCCTAAGCAACCAAATTGGCCTGGTTGCTAGGGAGGGTAGAGTCACATGGGGTAACTTCCTCGTGGTCGCTATAATGTGTGGTTCTCACTCTCTGTTGGGCGCATGGTGAGTTGTGCATGGATGCCATGGAGAATAGCGTGGGCCTCAACAAGCCACGTGATGAGATGCGTGGATTGACGGTCTCAGATGCGGAGGCAACTGAGATTCATCCTCCGCCACCTGGATCGAGGCGAGTCACTATGCTGCCACGAGGACTTAGAGCACATTAGGAATTGGGCATTCCAAATTGGGGAGAATAGGGGAGAAAGAAAAAAAAATAGATGTTGTTTTAAAGCCTAGAATCTGGACTTTACAATGCATATAGCTGATCCTACCAATTCTTAAATAATGCTTTTTAATTTGCTGACAATTTAGAACAGTTTCGTTCTTATTTGCAAATTTGTTATCACATTAATTATATTCAGAGTTGGTAAAACCATAAAAAAAAAAATGATAGCCATGTGTTATATATAATTGGAAAGATTTCAATTAGTAGAATGCAATGAGCAAATTTGTTTCACTCAGAGGCCAAATTGCAGTGAGTATTAGTGTATGAAATTCCCACAGATACACATAAATATAATAAACAAAAGTGCCTTTTGTCACTTTTTTCCATATTACTTCCTGAAACGTACATATAACAGACAATGACGCATCGTAGCATACAGTAGACTATCCCAATTCAAACGAGCTCAAACGCGACATAATAAGTAGATCTTGAAATATTCCTCAAAGACTATACATGGAAAGACGATACACTCTCGTGAGACTATGCTCCTTGAAACAACCACACCGTCTTTTTCCAGAACAGCCTGTATTTCTCCTGAGGTTACCTGTGGGTTTTTCTTTGTGTCCCGAACAATTCTTCTGACAGTGGCTGAAATCTTTCTTGGTCTACCTGACCTTGGCTTGGTATCAAGAGATCCATGAATTTTCCTCTTCTTAGTAAGTGATTGAACAGTACTGACTGGCATTTTCAAGGCTTTGGATATCTTTTTATATCCTTTTCCATCTTTATAAATTTCCATTTACCTTGTTACACAGGTCTTTTGACAGTTCATTTCTGCTCCCCATGGCTCAGTATCTAGCCTGCTCAGTGCATCCACGTGAGAGCTAACAAACTCATTGACTATTTATACACAGACACTAATTGCAATTTAAAAAGCCACAGGTGTGAGAAATTAACCTTTAATTGCCATTTAAACCTGTGTGTGTCACCTTGTGTGTCTGTAACAAGGCCAAACATTCAAGGGTATGTAAACTTTTGATCAGGGCCATTTGGATGATTTCTGTTATCAGTATGATTTAAAAAGGAGCCAAACAACTATGTGATAATAAATGGCTTCATATGATCACTATCCTTAAATAAAAGACAGTTTTTTTTTTTTTTGCATGATCAGTCATATTTTCAAAATCAATGCCAAAATTTCACAATTTCTGCCAGGCTATGCAAACTTTTGAGCACAACTGTATATATGAGTTGCAATCTAAATTATTCAACCCCCCGACCAGCAATACGTTCTGGTGACGTGAATAAAAACACATCAACTAAAACCTCAGTAAACAGTAAAAGTCATTCATTTATGGAGCATCCTTTACCCTTAATAACATCAAATAAATGTTTCAGGTAAGTGTTCTCAGGCTTCGGACACCTCTCTATTAGAATTTTTGCACATTTCTCGTGAGAAAAAGCTTCAAGTTCATTGACATTCTTTGGTTTCTGTGCTGCCACTGCTTCCTTGAAATACCAACAACGATTTTCAATGTGATTTTAATGACGTACTGAAAGGGCCATTCAGTGACATTCCACGACCCATCCCTGAACCACATTTGAGACAATTTATCTCATTTTTGCCAAAATGGCCTGATACCTGAAAGAATCCGTGGCGACAGTCAACGCTTCTATACAGAGACTTCCTTAATAAAAAATTTTTTTAAAGTGCCATCTAAACAGATTTTACAGTTTTTATCTTGTATAAACTTAGTGTCTTATCTAATATTGTAAATATGTTTTGAAGAACCTTTGTTTGCCATGTGAATAGCCTAGTTGCTGACATGGCGTTAAAACTAAATAAACAAACAGACAAAACATGGCGACAGTCACATAGTCAGGATAACCATTTCCTGCAGCTGCAAAACACCCCCAGAATAGGACTGACCCACCTCCATGCTTGACTGTGTCCACCCCATATCTTCCCAAATTTTTCAGCTTCCTGCAGGGAAAGTTGTGTTTCTTGAAGAAACACTATATCATATTTCTTACGCTTAAGAGGAGAAATAACCTTCCTTTTTATGGGGTGCCCCAACCGATTCACATTCCACGTGGTGAGTGACAATCCACTCATACTAACATTTGACATTTTGACATATTAGAAAAAATAGATTGTGTGTCAAAAATAAAATTATAAAGACCACATTCCAACATTAGTGCAACAATTAAACCCCAAATGTCCCCCAAACCAAACAAACAGAAAAAAGAAAGACGTGCACATTAACCCCGCGCAAAACATCGCCAACTGGCGTCCGTCCTTCTAAACTCAAACAGTCCATGTACGCCTATGAGAGCCTCTGCAACAACTTGAGCATCGGATTGCTCAAGTACGGTGTTTCTATGCAAATTTTGTGAGACAGAATTACTCAACAGAAGATAGTCTATAAAACAAACTCCAGCCATAGGTGGAATAAACACAAAGAACATGTAGATTCATCCACATAACTGTCCTGAAGTTGTGTTCAGTCTCCTCAGGCAGTCACATGAATGTTCAGTGAGCCGGCCCATTCGACTGCTACATGAGTGCAACAAATTACCCAATCACTCAATGTCCTGCAAGAATTACTCCACAAAACAAACTCCAACCAATAGGAGGCATAAGCACAAAGAACATGCAGATTCATCCACAACACTGTCCTGAAGGAGTGCTACTAAACAAAACAAACTCCAGCCACTAGGCAGAACCAGGACAAAAAGAAACAAAAAAGGCACTCTGTTTACTCGGACGGTCAAGTGAATGTTCAGTGAGTCTGTGCACTTGGCTGGAATGTGAGTACCACACAAAACAGCTTAGTCTATTAACTTTATGAAGGACATTGCTTGCTGGGGACATGTAAATAATTTACGGCCATCCTTATCATCTGTTCTCAATTTGGAGCATTTTCGGGAACATCAGTGCAAAAGCGACCTTCTGTTGATGTAAGAATTTCTTGCATTCCTTGAATCGATCATGTTTCTCTCTTGTCGAATTCGCAAAGTCTGGGAACATGAAAATTCTATGGTTCTTCCAAGAAAGCCTTCCCTTACTCCTCGAGTAACACGTGATCTTTATCGGATGATCTTAGAAATTTCACCAGAATTGATCGGGGCCTGTCTCCCTCAGCAGATCGCCGAGCCGGAACCCTGTGAGCTCGCTCAATTTGGCCTGTTATGTCGAGCAGACTCGGAAAGAGCCTGTCCAGGAATTTCACCATATCCCGACCTTCTTCCTCAGAAATTCCAACAGTTCGGACATTATTCCGCCAGTTATGGTTCTCCAAGTCCTCCAACTTCTCCCAGACGCGCTCCAAATCCACCTTGGTCCCTAGCGGATTAGCAGCTAATTCCGTCTCCGATGACTCCAAATAATCGATCCGTTTCTCGACATCCCCCACTCTTGTAACCACCTCAGTAAATTTAGTCTCCATGGCAGTGATCGATCGACGTATTACAGCAAGATCCTCCAAGTCAGCAACGACCTTCATCAGCATTGCCGACATGTTCAACAATTCATGCCGAATTTCCCTCACTTCTCAGGCCAAATCGGCTCCCGGGCTTGCGGCCTGCTTGGGTGCGTCAGCTTGAGCACGTAAGTGTATTTTAATGTCTCCAGAGCCCGAGGATTTTGAATTCTTTGACATATTGTCTTCCTAGAACAGTTAAGGATCAGGGTGTATCGAATCTCACTGGTTTATGACACAAGTATTAAAACTAGCAAAGTGCGCAGAGCTCGCCGTTCACACATCCGGACCCTGCATGGCATCACCTGACTCCCCTACTCCAGTGATCTATTGAAGATCAGTGTGAAGATGGGGGCCAGTTGGTTAGAACAGGGTTTTATACAAGCAGTTGAAACACCATCTGGGCACTGTGCTTTCCTTGTCTTTTGTTTTCGGAAGACACTGCACACCCCTTCACAGATCTTAAGTGCAGGTTTTGTAGCAGGAGGTGGGAGGAGCGGGGTAGCTGGAGGTGTTTGTGTGAAGTGAAGGTCAGAGTGGGTGTGGTGTGTGAGATTGGGCCTTTCAAATCTACAGTAGAATATATTCAGGTCATCAGCCAGTTGTTGGATCCCTACAGTGTTGGAGGAAGGCCTCTTGAAGTTAGTAATGTCTTTCAGGCCACTGCACACTGATGCAGGGTCATTAGCTGAAAACTTGTTTTTCAGCTTATCAGAATAGCTTCTTTTAGCCACTCTGATTTCCTTATTCAGTGTGTTCCTGGCCTGATTGTACAAGACTTTATCCTCACCTCTGTAAGCGTCCTCTTTGGCCTGACGAAGCTGCCGGAGTTCTGCTGTAAACCACGGTTTGTCTTTGTTGTATGTTAAATAAGTCCTAGTAGGAATGCATATACCCTCACAGAAACTGATATATGATGTCACAGTATCTGTGAGCTCGTCCAGATTGGTGTCTGCAGCCTCAAAAACACTCCAATCAGTGCAGTCAAAGCAGGCTTGTAGTTCCAGCTCTTCTTCATTGGTCCATCTCTTTACAGTCTTTATTACAGGTTTAGTTTCTGCCTGTAGGTTTGAAGATGAACCAGACAGTGATCAGAGATTCCCAAAGCTGCTCTAGGGACAGAGCGATATGCATCCTTTATTGTTTTGTAGCAGTGATCCAGTATATTTCTGCCTCTGTTTGGGCATGAAATGTGCTGTTTGTATTTGGGCAGTTCACGTGTGAGGTTTGCTTTGTTAAAATCCCCAAGAATAATAATAACTGAATCTGGGTATTGTTGTTCCATGTCTGTGATTTGATCAGCCAGCTGTTCCAGCACTACATTTACGCACGCGTGTGGCAGGATATAAACATTCACCAGAATAAGCGAGGAAAACTCCCGCTGCGAGGAGAAAGGCTTACAGTTATTCCACAGCGCTTCCAAATTAGGACAGCACATCTTTAATGTTGTTACATCTGTACACCAACTTTCAGTCATGTAAATGCATGTTCCACCGCCTCTTGTTAAATCCGCGATGCGATCTGCTCTGAACAGCTGAAAGCCCGGCAGATGTAACGTGCTGTCCGGAATGGCTTCACTCTGCCAGGTTTCTGTGAAGCACAAGAGCAGCAGAGGTTGAAAAGTCCTTGTTTGTACAGGTGAGGAGATGTAGTTCGTCCATTTTGTTAGGAAGAGAGCAGAGATTCGCTAGATGAATACTCGGCAGTGCTGTTCGAAAGCCGTATTGGTCACAAAGCCTGACCAGCACACCAGTTCGTTTCCCTCTTCTGCGTCTCTTTAACAACACATCTGTGCCTCTGGCTAAAATGTCAGCAAAGTTTCAAAAACCAGGAAAAGATTGTCTATATGTGCTGCCGAATGTTCAGCAGTTCATCCCTTTCGAAAAATATTGCTAAACACAGGACAATTGCTGTCTTTGTATAATGGAATTTATTTAGCATCTTAGCTCAAGAATTTATAAAATTATGAACAAAACACACTATAAAATCTTATTTTAGAGAGATCAATAATTGTGTCAGATTTTACTGGCTCGAATCAAGTTTTGATACAGTTTGAGAAATATAGCCTAGAAACTGCATTTTCTGCTCAAGTGACACAAGTAAATGGCACTGTTACAAAAATCTTGTCTGTATCTTTTTGTGGGTATATTTTAGGATGTGTAATCCATAAGTAATTGAAGACTATAATGTTTTTCTTTCCTTTTGAAAAGGAACTGAATGCATTAACTAGAAAAAAATTCTCACAACTAAAAGTTTTAAACTTTAACAGGCCTATAAACGTGGTAAAACAAGCCTTCAAATGTCGAATGCAGAGTTACATTAATGTAAAAATCACATTAAACCCGACCTAGTTGTTCACACTGAAGGCACATTGGAAAAAATCAGATGCGTATCCTATTTATTTCCACATATGAAAGTGTCCCAGATCTAATTCGAAAATATCAGATTCAAAGCACTTTCGGCTGTTCACACTGTCATCCAATTAACAGATCTGTCACACGTGGGTGAAAAAATCAGATTTGGGCCACATTCAGCTGCGGTGTGAACATAGCATTGTAATATTTACAGTGTGGCTTTATTGTATATTGCCAACAAAATCATTGTAATGTATTAAAAAATACCGTACATCGCCCAGCCCTACTCAGAAAAAGAGTTTCCCTAATCAGTGATGGCAGAAAGCAGAATGGCAGCTCTCTTTTTGGGCTTTGCCTTAGCAACACAGACTCCATTGGCTGTTTTCTTGGATCTTCGAGTGCTGTGGAGCCGGAGGAAGTAGCTGTAGCCAGAGGTTGTCATCCCAGCCAAGTCAAGTGTGTGACAGATTAGGAGTCTTTCCAGTGTGCACTGGGGCCGCCCATCTGTTTTCTAGCTTGGCAAGACCCAAACACCAACAACACTGACTCAAAAGATCTGAATTTTTTCTTTTTAGTTGTCTTCATCCTGTCATCCAATTGTTTGTGTTTAATACACAGCAGACTGGGAGGGTCTGAGTTTATTTGCAGCGAGAGAGAAAGATTCCAGATCAGATAAAAACCCGGAGCTTGCAGCGAGCATGATGACGTAGATTAGTTCCATTTTGCAGGGAAAGAACGAGGGAGGGGCAGCATGAGAGTGCTTTTGAAAAGCATGCACTGCAAATTAAATGCAAATTGTTTTGTGGAACTTGTGAAGAAACTAAGTCAAGCCTTCTCAAAAGTAGTTGACCTGTGTATGTGTGTTTTGACTCAGTAAAGTGGCTATATTTGCATTATGTTGATCTTACGTTTGTGTTTGTTTGAGATGTCTTAATTGTTTGAAAGAATGCACTAATCTTAGACTTGACTGCATACACGCACAAACAAAAACACATCTGTTGACCCATTCTGGTGCTAATGCCATGGTGTTCGAACCTCATCATTTTCCTTTTCTCTGTCTTTTGGACAGAGCCTTGGTACGGAGTGTGAATTTACTGAAATGTCTCCCCAATGCTTTGAGTTTCCATTGTATTGACTGTTTTTCTTTACTCTTCTTTCTTTTTTTACTCTTGTTTTTAGGTAAGGTTTGTAGGACTTCCCCCCCATTGTATGTCTGTGTGTATGTTTGAGTAAGTGTGTGTGTGTGGATTTTTTTTCTTGATATAATATGAAATAACTCCCCCTTTCACAGTGTAGCCTAACGGCTTCTCTTAGTTCTTCTCTGTTCGCTTACATTCACTAAACGTTCTCTGCTCAAAATACCAGCACAATGATTTGAAACTCATACCAAAATGAAATCAGTAAACATTAATGTATTTTTACATGTTTCCTCTTGATTGTGCTCAGAATTCACCTATATTAGAATAGTATTTGTATATTACTTTAATATATGTTTTGCTGCGATTTGGGGGGTGTTTTGATTGGCTGAGAACATGAGATGGGGCTCTCTGATTGGCTGTAAACATGATTCTGCCTCTTTCCCATGATCCCCCTTGAATGGCTTGCAGAATGAGCCTCAATCTCCCGCCCATTCTCCCACTCCTTCCGCCTTTGATTGGCCTATCTGCCTCCATCTACTTTTGTGAAGTGAATGAACACGTGTGATACATGTGGGAGTGGAAATTGTATGTAATGAGAGAGTGTGTGTTTATGTGTGTCACAAACAAAAAGGGGTGGGGGCTAAGGTGTTTTAGCTTGCAGGGAGAATTCTTCACACCATCCTGCCTGCATCCACTTCTCTTATAAGTATACACTTAAGCCTTACCTGACCCATCTCGTTCCCCCTCTCCTGCAAAGCATGCTGGCTGTAGAGACCCAGTCTTGTGAACCTGAGTTTTCAGCAGCACAAGAGACTGAAAAGCAGATTGGAATTTATTCTAGATAAATGGCAAGAGGAAAACGGCAGTGAAATAGATTTAGTCCTCTAAATACCATGCGCTGCTAAAAGCTCAGTCACAGTGTATGCTTCTCATAGCTTGTACAGCTGCGCGATGAAGTATGCATATGATGGTCTCTCTGTCTCAGAACCACATTTACGCGGAGACTTTGAGACACATGAGGGATTGGAGAAAGGGGGAAGCTGGGAGGAGGGTGTTTTTTTGGATTGTGTGATGGCTGGTATATTTCTGTTGACAATCAATCAAGAGAGGGGAAACGAGAGCGTGGACAGCTTTAGGACCATGAGAGAAGGATAGCGGGGAGACTTATGTTTTAGATGGAAGTCCACAGCAAAACACTGAGTCAGAAATTAGTAACTGAATCCTTTTTTCTTTGTCTTGGAGGAACTTGAACGCCTGACATAATAGTACTATTTCTATGTTCTGAAATGGGCAATAAAGAGAAGGAGAGCAGGAATGTTGGGGATGGTGAGAGGGCATCCCTGTAATCACTCCGGCCCAATGGTAGGGGGTACACCAAAGCCCCTGCACTCAAACCCGACCCCTAACCCTTTACCCCTGAACGCTCTCTTTGTGCCTCAGTCTTCCTGCTTAACCAATTGGTGTTTCTTTTTTGCAGCATTATGATCCTGGCCATGTTGTGCTGATGGTAAACTTAGTGGTAAATGTTATTTTTACCCCTGATTGAATTGGTTATTTTATTTTGATTTGATTTATGCTTTCATTTTCGTTTTGTTTGATTTTACTTCCCCCATTTCTTGTTTTGATATGACTCTCATCATCAGAGCACCAGTGTTTAATAGGCTTAAACTGTCTCTACCTCTCTTTGTATTAGTCTTCATTCTGCTGCCCGTCTCTTAGTGTTCAAAATGCACTATTCTAGAACACTCTCATTCTGTTTGTTTCCAGTTGTGGGGGGGTATTTAGTTTCACTTCCCCTTTTTTGTTGCATTGCACTTTATTCGTCCAGTCTCGTTATGTTTTCACTGGAATGCATAATGCTAGTTTTGACCTCACATTGTTCCTAAAGACTGTGATTGTTGGGAAGGCAAAGGATTGAGATTTGACTTTGGGCCTGATTTTGGGATTCCCCCTTACCTTTAAGGGAAAATGATCAGACATACTCTAACCACGCAGGTAATTGATCTTCAAATTATGCCATAATTAGACTACACCAATTATCTGTTAATTATGACAAGAAAAAGTTTCAAACATTCCCCGTTTTAATTACAATACCAGATATTTGAATACCTTCATGTTAAGTCAGATATCTAATACATATAGTTGTAATTTTTTATAGAGATTTTCTATATTTGACTGTTTAGAAAAGCTCTAGTGCTCCCAAGTGGTAGGGTGAATCCCACAGTGCACTTTTCTGTAAGGTATGGTGGGGGCTGGAGTCCCATCAGGCCTTTATTGTTCCGCACACGCTCCTTTATCATTTCATTACTGGAACAATTATACCACTGGGCTGAAACTCCTGTCTCTCTCTCTCTCTCTACCACAAATTAGACAGTCTAAGGTTTCCAAATCATGTGCGTCTTTTTCTACTCAAGGGCTAGGAATTAATGAGTCATCTGTGGTGACACAAACATAGTTTTCTCAAAATGTCTGGCTTCATACTACTGGTTCCTTAATTATTTTTAATTTTGTGAAATATAAAATACTTAATTAATTCTACTGGTAGTTCAACAGGGTAACAATGGTAATTATATTTTCCACTAAGTTTTGCAAACCTATCAGCGTTTTTATACTTGGCTTATTTACCATTGTACCGATAACACTATGTTGATAGTATAAGGAGATTCCCATAATGTGACAGGGCTTTCTGCATCTCTAGTAGCTGTGGATAATCAGAACTCATGCTAATTCCTAGCCCTTTTGCGGCATTATTTAATTTAATGTAGAAATTACTATTCACATATGTGCTGTATCATGTCATATAATTTGTGCTACTCACAAGTGTGTTCCCTGTTGCCTTTTGTCATTATCACATCAGCCCAAGGGTATGAACTGACCCTGCTTTTAAAACTTAATCGAACCAGCTCCCCCCCACGCACACACAAAAGAATAAATACAATTTGACAAAAAAGAAGACTGACAGAATTTACTGAAATCCAAATAATTAATTGGAGAGTGATTAACTGACCATGGTGATCTCCATGCAACCGCAAATTCTTGTGCCTCTTTCTCCTTTATTTGAGACCCCCACCCACCTTTTTCTGTCTCCGTGTCTGAATGTTTGCCACCCCCCCACCCCATCCCCACACTCCCAGGTAAGTACATCCTTTACCCAACCCTGCACCACGGCAACCTCTGGCCTTTTTTTTACATCACTGCTGCTGTAGCTCAGTGCTTGTGTCCTTATTCTCTCTTTTCTCTTTGTCTCCCTCCCTGTCTGTCTCTCTCTCTCTTTGCTTCGTTTGGCTGGTTATGAGTGGATTAAGCAATTATGTGTCAATATTCAGTGTAGTTTTGTCTTTTTTTTTTTTTCTTTTTTTTTTTTTGTATCATTCTGATTTGTTCATTTGTTCTGATGTTACTTTTCCTCTGATCTAGGTCTTTTCACAGCTTGTGTATATATATATATTTAAAAAAAAAATATGACAGGCTATTTATATCAGTAAAACAATAATATCATGGGGGACATAAACCTTCATTTGCATCTAGGTGGACCTGCAGGGGTTTAAACTGCATATGGTCTAAGAGTCTGAAGAGGATAATGGATATGTAAGACATACAGGAAGGACATGCTGTGGATCAGGAAGTCATTGTTGTCGCAGCACTGCGAAATGATGCAGTAAATACTAATTACTCCTCCCTCTCTTAAACACACCCTCTGGCAACCCACATGCTTCCTGCCCTGAGTTAAGAACATGAGTTGGACGGAACTGCATTGTGATAGGTTGGTAAAAAAAAAAAAAAAAAGAGTTATGGGGGATAATGTGAAAAAAGTGAGGAAGTAAGAAAGGTAGAAAAAGACAATCCACAGCAATCAGGCCACTATAGAGATACTGCAAAATATAAAACAAAATTTTCAGTCCACCTTCCCCTCGTTTTCAGTCCCTCGCTTTTAATGAAAGCTTTTTTTATAGTGTTTGTGTATGCAGTTCCTATGCAGTTAGTTGTTTAAAAAAACAAAAAACATTGGCAGCAAACTCAAATGGTAAACAAAATGAAAACTAGCCTTAATTAAAATCATATTGCAGCAACTGGAATGGCATTTTAAAAGAGAGCTGCACATGAAGCTGTGAGAATGGCTAGAGTTTGGTTCACTGTAGCTTTCTGGTCTCTTGCACTTGAAGGCAGTCTCTCTAACCCAGCACCCTGTGCTCTAAGCAGGCTGTCCCGCCCCAAGTGTTCTCTTTTGTCTGAATGAGTCTAACCTCTGTCCCATTTCTCTCTCTCTGCCTCTCCCCCCCAAACTCACAGGACGGACTGACCCTGTGCCCATCGTCCTCAAATATGATGTCATGGGAATGGGGCGCATGGAGATGGAGGTGAGATGATGGTTGTGTGTGCTTTTCTTACTCTGTACTGAATGTGAATATATTAATTTAGGCATCTCTAACCTGTATGTGTGCACACCCACAGCTGGACTATGCAGAAGATGCCACAGAGAAGCGCCGGGTGTTGGAGATAGAAAAAGAAGACACAGAGGAACTGCGCCAAAAATACAAGGTGAAATTCTGTAATAGGAGCTCTCTCTTTTCATTTATGTGTCGACCCTTTGCTCATCATCTCCTCTCTGTCCTGTCATCATCTCTTTTCAGTACTCCTCAATTCCCTCTTTTTTTTTTGTAGAGTAAATCTGTGGATGTTTAAGACTGATTTTTCACAGTCGCTAGCCTTGGACAGACACAAAGCTTTCCTTGTTCCACTGCAGCTCAAACAAATAAACACACACAAAAAAATAACTGCTCTTTGTGGGTACCCTATTTAGAGTTTACTTCTCTCTCTCATTATCAGCAGATAAATGTGAAAATGTATTCTGCATTCTCCTTCACACGCAATGCACAGACTTGACATCTTAAACCCTATCAAACTATCCTACATGTACAGTCCATAAGTCCAGATTCGCATTGCCTTTTTCCAATAACGCCGAAAAATTGTCAATTTTCAGATGCGCTCAACCTCCCTCCATTAATTTTTTTTTATTTGTTGTTTTGTGTTTTGTAGGATTATGCGGAAAAGGAGAAAGCCATAGCCAAAGCTCTGGAGGATCTGAGGGCCAACTTCTACTGTGAGCTGTGTGATAAGCAATATCAGAAACATCAGGAGTTTGACAATCACATCAATTCCTATGACCATGCACACAAACAGGTATGAGAGATTCACATGGGCATGACATGTTTTCTTTATGTTCAAAGATGAATTCACCTTGTGACACCACACCACCTTGCCCTCATTTGACTCAGTAAATTATTGTTCCTTTCTCTCTGTCTAATCCTACAGAGACTAAAGGAGTTGAAGCAGAGAGAGTTTGCTCGGAATGTGTCGTCTCGTTCTAGAAAGGATGGCAAGAAACAGGAGAAGATGCTGCGCCGTCTTCATGAATTGGCAGAACAAAGGAAGCAGCAAGATCAGTAAGTTAAATTCTAAGTCTATCTTCTAATGGGTTTTTGGGAAGTGTTACCAATCATAGCACAAGGTCATAGCACATGTTTTCACTGTGGCATTTTACTGTCCATTTACAGATATGTCCATGTCAACAATGTTAACTTTACTTTTCAGAGGAATGAAATAGAAGCCATGATGTTTTCTTTTTCCTGACCATTCTATTTTAGTGTCGCTGGTAGTGGCCCTATGTTTAAACCCACCACAGTGACAGTAGGTGGTGAGAAGGAAGAAGACTCCATGGATGGTGTGCCTATGACAATTGATTCCAACACAGAAACTAGTGAAGATAAAGGAGTCTGTGGTGTTGGTGGTCAAGGCTCCCCTAGAACATCCCCTACTATCAGCTTTGGCTTCAACAAAACTAGCTCTTCCCCAACACCCTGTGGAGGCTCACAGGCTCCCAAAGTCAGTGTCTCTTTCTCCTTTGCCAAAAAAGCCCCCGTCAAACTTGAGACAGCTGCAGCTGTCTTTGCAGACCATGTTGAGGAGTCAATGGAGGGAGAAGAAGGTCAGGAAGAGGAAGGAGAAAAGACAGAAGGAGAAGAAAGAGCTGTGGCATCTAACACTGATAGCCCACAAGGTACAGCAGGAGGTGGGTGCGAAGGAGGAGGTGGCAGTGGTGAGGATGAACAGTCACAACCAGATGATGGAGAAACCCTCGCCTCCACCTTGAATAAGCTAAAGATGATGATGAAAAAGGAGGAAGGTTACTCTGGACAGGAACCACAGTATTACCATTATGTACCTCCTGCACACTGTCGGGTCAAGCCCCATTTCCAGTTTCTGCTTTTCATGAAGGCCTCAGACCAGTGTGCCAGTAAGGAAGAAGAGGATGGTGAGATAGATGAGAAGGCAGCAGCAGGTGAAAATGGAGAGCAAACACATCTAAAAGTCAGCAGTAAATCTGAAAAAGGGACTGAGAATGAACGTATAGAAGAGCAAAACACAAATCCTTCTCCCACATCAACCAAAATGAAGACAGAGGAAGAATCGTGTAGTACCCCAGCGGGGCAAAGTAATACAGCAGTTTTAGATATCTCTTCTCAACCAGCTGATACCAAGCAAGGAATGTCTGAGTCTGCAGACACAGGTCCTCGCATGCCATCTGGGCCTTTCTTTCCTGTGCTTAGTAAGGATGAAAGCACCACCTTGCAGTGGCCTTCTGAATTGCTGGAGTTCACTAAGGCTCAGCCATCTCTCTCCTACAGTTGTAATCCTCTCTACTTTGACTTCAAGCTGTCAAGAAACAAAGGAAACTGGGCAGGCAAAAACAGCAAACCTGCCAAGCCAGTTAGCACTGATGGAGGAGAGGGATCTAAGTCTGACAACATGGATACTACTCCTGCCACTATTGGAGAGACTTGCACTGCCACAATGGTAGCAGGACCAAATACTGATCAAAAGGAACATACATCCTTAAAAGAGGAGGGTGCTGAAAATGAGAACAAAGAACAGAAATTACCAAGTAGTGAAGATGTGTCTGGAGGGTCTAAGAAAAAGAAAAAGAAGAAGAAACACAAGAAATCAAGCAAGCATTCTAAATGCAGTGAAAAAGAAAAAGCAGCAGTGGAGGGGGAGTTAGAGAATGAGATGCCAGGAGAGAAAACTAAAAAGAAAAAAAAGCATAAAAGAAAGAAAAGCAAAAATAAACCACTTGATGCTGAGGAAAATGAAGAAGAGGGAGTTGACCATAAGGAAAAAGAGAAAGACAAGGGGGTCAAAGATGGAGTGTCCTCTGCCCAGTCATTGGTAGTAACAGTTTCCCATGAGGGAGGAAAGAGAAAACGATCCCACAAGATTTCACAGTGTTCTGGAATTGAGGAAAGCAGTGCAGAAAAGCCCAGCTCTGCAGAGGAGCGCAATGTTTCTAAACGCCTTAAATCTGACCCCAGCGCACCTGCTGCCTCTTGTTCTGCCTCAGCCCGGAAGAGCTTAAGTGGAGGTCAACCTCCCAGCAGTGACAGTGAGGAGGATGGAGGATCATCCTCTCAGCGTTCCCGACCAGCTCGCCATTGCTCCACACCGCCACGTGAGCAGCGCAGACACCACAGTGATGATTCTGGACGATCAGGACATTCACGTAGTAGATCATCTCGTGGAGGCGACCGTAACCATAGACGCCACAGAGGTCAGAAGTCACGCAGTCGATCCTATTCAAGTAGCTCCGAGCATTCCTCTGCAAGGAGCAGTGCTTACAGCCACCGTAGTCATAGCTACTCAGACAGTTATAGTGACTATAGTGATAAAGAACATCGCCACAGATCAAGAAGACCTTCTTCAGATTCAGACTATGAGAGGCGTGATAGTGGCCGGTCTCACAGACGGAACTACTCCTCATCTTCCTCTGAGGACTCTCGTTCCCGCTCACGCTCACATAGCCGCAGGAAACATCATAGGCGGAGACACCAACGGAGTAGTAGCCGCAGCTCTAGTCGCAGTAGTAGGAGCAGCAGCGCTCGCTCCTATAGACGCAGTAGTTATAGTCGCAGCCGTAGCTCTGTTAGTCGTTCATCTAGCTCCACTAAGGGATCTCCACTTCGACACGGTCACAACCGCCGATCTGACAGTGCCACACAACGACGTGATTTCAACCGGTCACGCATTTACCGTTCCCAGTCTCCAAGGTCCTCTTCCCGCACACAGACCCGAAACAGCAACTCTTCATCTGCACAAGGAACTAGAGGTAGTGGTGGAGCTGCCTCAAAGGAGGACGGAGTTGCTGCAGAACATAGAAATTCATTCACTGCTCGACAGCTACTGGAGAAAATCCAATCTCGAAAAGGAGGGGATGAGTCTGGAACTGGCACCAAGCCAGGCATTAAGATCAAGGACCCTCCACAAGGATACTTTGGGCCCAAGCTCCCCCCTGTCCTTGGAAACAAAAGTATTTTGCCCCTCTTTGGTAAATTCCAGGCTGGAAAGAAACTGCCATTATTTTCTCTTACACGTTTAATTGAAGGTGAAAAGTCAGAGCAGGGGAAAAATTCTGATAGTAGTGAAGTGATCTTGGTAGAACCCATTCGTGAGTTTCCCCCTCCTCCTCCTCCACCCCAGCCACCAGTCCAACAACAGCAACAACAAAAGCTGCAGTTAGAGGAGGCTGTACCAAATGCTGTAGTGACCGAGGAGACCAGACATCCAGCCTCAGACCCACAGGTCTTTCATGAGTCTCAGCAACAATATGAGCATGATCCGGCTATGATGATGCCACAATACCAAGGTGAGGCAAGGCAAGACCCCAGTAATCCCATGTTGGATGGACATCTGATGGGGCCTGATATGGGTCCACAGAGTACTATGCATGCCTATGCTGGTTACCCTGCACCCACTATGGAGGATGGGGAAATAGGCATGGAAGCTGAAGAAGATGGACTTGCACCTTTAGAAAGTCAACCAATCACCTTTACCCCAGAGGAAGTGGAAAAGTACAGCAAGTTGCAGCAAGCAGCTCAACAGCACATTCAACAGCAGCTATTAGCCAAGCAGGTGAAGAGCTTCCCTTCAGCTGCAGCTGCTGCAGCAGCAGCTAACTTGGCAGCAGCTGCTAACCTTGCCCCTGCACCTCCGCCTCCACCAGCTGCATTGCAGCCTATTCACATCCAGCAACCCACAGTTTCTGCAGCATCTGCTACCTCCCTTACCACAATGCAGCATGCCATCCTGCAGCATCATGCTGCTGCTATGGGCATTCATCCCCATACCCCACACCATCATCACCCTGCACATGCCCAACTTGCCCAGATTCACCATATCCCTCAACATCATCTAACCCCTATCTCCTTGTCACCATTGGGCCATTCCTTAGGCCATTCATTGGGTCACTCTTTAGGACACACAGGCCTGATTCCATCTCACCACACTGCCTTTTTGTCAGGCCAACCAATACATATTATACCAGCCTCTGCGCTCCATCACACCCCTTTTGCTCTACACCATGTCCCCCATGCTGCCCTCTACCCAACTCTCTTTACCCATCGGCCAGCCACTGCAGCAGCAGCGGCTGCCCTGCAACTACACCCCCTTCTTCACCCTATCTTCTCAGGGCAGGACCTCCAACACCCTCCAAACCATGGCTCCTGAAAATTGCATCCCGCTCTTCATATAAAGAGGACCAGGCCCAGTAGTGTGAAAGGGTAAAGAGTTTTAGCCAGTGGGTGGCATGCTATGACTACCCAAAATCCTCTGTCCTCTACGTACTCTGCTACCGTAAGGGGATCTCAGTAGGAAAGTTTATGGGTATATTTAAAGAATAAGAGTAAGATCATCTCGGCTGCCTTTTGAGATTGTAATGTGATGGAAATCATGTGAAATTAGGACCAGGAGCTTGGTTGGCAGTTAGTGGTATATCATATACAGTAAATTCCCTCAAGGAGTATGGTACCAATGCAAGGGTTGATTTATAGGTGAAGGACCTGGATCTTACAACTATATAAAGGACAAGAAACCACTGGCATATCTTTTGTTTTCTATGGTATGTCATTTTTGTTCATTGTCTGATGTGTATCCAGAGGATGGCTGTAGGCCATGGGCAGTTTTAGAGGGTCATAGGGGAAAATGTTTTTCTGTGTACTAAACATTCTTGAGAGTTTATGAATTAACGCATTGTATGAATATGCAAAGATACACTTGTGCCTGGTTCTCAAAAACCAGGCTGTGATGAATTTGACGATTGGCCCACTGCAAGGTTAACATAGTATTTGGTCATTTTTAGCTCATACCAGTTATCATTAGAGTACCATACCATGGTGCCACAAAACCTGAACAAGATTAAAAGCCATACTTGGCATTCAACTATGTAAACCTATTTTTTTTCTAGTTGGTTTATAAATTATCTGAAAATAGTGAATGGAATATAGACATCACAAATGTAGATGTCACACATTTTTATAATGTCACAGGCTGTTGAAACTGCATACTAGGTTACACTTTGGAATTTGAGGGTTCACATCACTCGTTTATAAAATTGTGAAATATTGCACTGAAAAAATGTACAGATGCTGTTTTTGCATCTTGTAACAACTGTATGATTGTGTTCTGCAATAATTTTATTTTCTATTTTATTTTAAATTATTTTCAGTGTTTGTTTCTTTTTTGGAAAATGTTTTGGTTGTCTTTCTGTACAATTAGTTCAGTGTAAATAAACTTGTAGTAAAACGATAATGTAAAATAAAGGTTGATAACACCTGTTTAAAAATGCTAATAAAAAGAATAATGAAATGAAAATGGAAAAAAAAGTATATCATAAACATGATCAGGGCTGGTATTACAGAGGTCAGGGGAGTCTTTGGAAAGTGGAGGGACTGCAGAATGTTGTACAACTTTTGGTGACATTAATTGTACTGTAAATTGCAGCAATGACATTAGCTTTTTTAAGTCCTTCTTGATGCATCAGCAAATAAAACTGAGTTGTAATCACTTGGTGTAAAAGTGTGATATTTTTAATGTATTTTAACATTATTTTAGATTAATTTAACAGCATACCAGAAATTTGGGACAATTCTTGATGCAAACCGCCATAACCTGTTGCATTCTACAACTTGAATGAGATCAATTAATATGCCTAAATATATTTTAGAAGAATGTAAATGTATTACTTAAACTGCAGCACATTATGCATATTTTCTTAAAGGTATAAATAAGCCAGAACACGCTTTAATATTGAGAACATTTAATATAGTGAAAAAAATATTTTGGTAAACTTTTGGAAACATAAATATGAACTTCAGAGGGGAAAATCCTGGACTGTTTCTTTGATTCTTTGATTCTTTGATTTGAAGGGTGGGTTCTCTTTGCTAGTGCTCCCTTGGATTTTTATTTTAAGAAATCTCCTTACCCTCATGGTTCACTGAGACCTATGTGATAATGTTTCCTGCATTTGAATGCAAAGCTTACTATCACCATTAATTAAGCCACTGAAACACATTACCCCATAGGTACCATTTTAACAAATGCCTTCATTTAATAACTCCGGCTTAATCTTAGACCAAATAATTTTACATGGTTTAACAGTGGCAATTCACCAACATGTATCATATTTTGCTAGACATGGCTAAGTATGCTTTGTAAAAACTGATTTAATCTGTAATGTAACAAAAAATTATGCTTGGAAACAAAAACTGCTTGGCACATTTCTCATGTGCAGATATTTTACCCAACAATCCCCTTGCTAGGTAAAACCCCAGAAAACAGCTGAAAGATATGACATTTTGCCAAGATAAATTAACAAACTCAAAGTTGATGGTCACCTGTGCTTGTGTTTGACTATTTTGCACAGAACATGGTTGTACATAGTAAATTAACATCGATCCCTCTATTGCAAGTGTGTGTATGTTTACTCATGTTTTGACAGCATCAACTACAGAATATTATTGGATTTAAACACTAGATGGCACCGTTGGAGGGTGCTTCCATTGCCTCAGATCAGGAAGCAGGATATGTTGCAAAAACATCCAAGAGGATACAGCAAGAACTATGTTTTGGAGAAGTTACCTTCAAATGTGTTAATCATTCAAGTCTTACGAGTACTGTCAGGGCAACTCAGTGTTTAATAGAATACAAACAGTGTTAATGTTTTCATAATTATGAATTTTTAGCAAATGCCATTTAAAATAAATTCATGTTAACAACTGGATTAAAAACTGAAGTCTGTTGACTTACCTGCCCACTGCACATGCAGTGCATACTCTATGGCCTGGAAGCAGATTTAGTTTCAGTGAATTTCAGGGTATATAAGACAGATGTCATGTATACTGTAACTGTTCTAGGAGGACGTTGTTGAGGCTTGCTGGGGTCCTGAGTGTATGTGAAAGTGAGCATACAAAGTGGCAAATCAAGCAGCAGCTGTCCAATAAAAAATCTAATTTCCTGTTAGCCAGGGGCTGTGACCCCTGCTTGGATTCAGGCGCATACACTGACACAGTTTTAAGATTACAAACAAGGGCATAGTTTTGTGTATTTTTGTGTGTGCCCAGAAACATTTTAGTGTATACAGCCTAGTAAGGTTTAGAGGCATTATAAACAATACAGTAGATTCCAGCACAGCACTGAATACTCAAAGACTGAGGACTCAAACACAGGGTTTGATGTCCAGAGGGTGGCAATAAAGAGGCAGAATAAAGGACAAATTATTTAATCCTTTCTGCTGAAAATGTTGTAATTTACTAATTTTAAACACTAACCGCTCTGATACTAATATACAATGAGCAACAGCAAAACAGCGATACAAAGAGAAAGACGTAAGTCAAGAGATCTTCAGTTATTAGCAGTAGAGATTTCAAAATAAGGTGCTGTAGCACCAGTGTGCTTGTTCAAGCAGATTTTTAGGTCTACTCAGGTGATGAAAGAAATCAAAACACTGCCGAAACTATAAAGGATTAAGCATTACAGTGGCAGAGATGAGACTGACTTTACTACACCATAACAGTGACTGAATTTGACTATTTTTTTCACAAGTGAGGTAAGTTAGAATTGGATCTGATTATAATTAAAAACTGAATTTTCACAAAAAGGTCCATAAGAGCTGGAATGTGCCACTGATGAGCTCCTCCAAGACAGTAGGTCGGCTAAAGGTCAGAAGGTTCAGCTAAGGTATTTCACCACCAGGAACATGACAAAACAAGAAGCCAGCATTCCAGCAATCATGATGAACTTGTCCTGCGATGCTCGCTTCTCAATCAAACGCATGACAGTGTTAGACAAGCCCAACATGTTTGCAACATCCAACATCTTCTTATGGGTACCCTAAAAGAGAGAAAGAGCAAGATGTTACCAAGACTCTCAGAAGTCATTATACACCTATATCAGCTCTGCAGGTCCAAACAGTTCAAGTGAATGGTGCCCAGAACTCAAAAATCACATAGTAATCCATACAACTACAGGAATTAAATAAGTGTCTTTAGAAGTGATATAACAGGTGTGAGTGAGAAACAGATCAATATTTAAGTCCACTCAACTATAAATCTCCACCTTTGACCAGCCCCTACCAGTAGGTGGTGATATGCACAAATAATGCAAATGACCAAAAAAACAAAAGAATGTGGAAGTGAAATTGAAGATTTATAGTAAAAAAAAAACTTAAATATTGATCTGTTTCTCACCCACACCTGTCATATCGCTTCTCAAGATATGGATTCAAACACTGGAGTCATATGGATTACTTTTATGCTGCTTTTATGTGATTTTTGGAGCTTCAAACTTTTGATCACCCTTCACTTTCATTTAATGGGCCAACAGAATTGAGGTATTCTTCTAAAAGAATTTACATTGTTGGGTGAACTATACACTCAGTCAAATATCTGAGGTACAGATCACCCCCCTTTCCCCCAAAAACACAGTCACAGAAACTCTCTCACGGATGCTGTTAATCAAGAGGAGCTTCAGGAAGAGCATTCACTCCTCCCTGGAAACACAGTGTCAGTGTCTATATGTGGTTGCATTACCTCAAACTTGCACACCTATTATTAACACTAACCTCTATACACTCAACATTCCTCTGCTTACACACCTCTCTCCTGTATTCTCTATTAATCACTGCATATTAAGAGAACACCTCCCTTCTGCTAGTTATATGAACAATCCAAGAAAACAATATGCATATTTTAAATCTGATAAGACAACCCATGAAACTAGTGCTGTAACAAACCTGTTAATAAAGAAGGTTTTCACTTCATTTTTAAGCTATGTTTTAAAAGCAAAACATTTTATGCAAGAAACTCTTTGGTCCTAGCTAATGAAGTAAAAATCAAAGTAACATTATATAAAAAAAAAAATTAAAAAAAGAGTCTATCAGTCAGGAAAAACAAGATACTGTGAAAGGTCACACAAGTTTATGGGAATAATTTCTGGCAGCAATTATCATGATGTCTATTTGAAATCTAGGAAGTTATGAAAGGACAAAAAAAAAGGGTAAAAAAAGGAATGATTCCCCTTTAAAAAAAAATGCTGTTTTAAGTTACTGTTTACAAATAAATGCTCAGCGGAAGCGTTTCGGGTTTCTGTTGGTACCCCAATAGTGAACTGCTTTCCGTTGGAGCTTTGTTCAAACGGGGCAGAAAATGCCCCAAAAGTGCAGTTGGTTGGATTAAAAATAACTGGATATTTGGGCTTCTTTAGATTTTCCTCAGGATCGGTGGATCAGGACACACACACAGGATATGGCATAAATTATGATATTTCGAAAATCACTGTCATTGTTATTGCGTTGCTTTAATAAGACCCATTTACACTGCAGCTGCAGTTGATATATTTGAACTTTTCATGAAGGAATTGCACACACACTGATCGCAAACAGCTGTTTTTAATTTCTTAAGCGCAACTGCTGTGACAGATATAAGGCCAAATATAATCTTATACCATCTTGTAAGATCAAGCGGGACGAACCAGAGCCCATCTCCACCACTGCAGCGCATACTGGCTGTTTGTGAAAGGATATGCGACTAAAAAATGCTACACTTTTAAAATATGTCTTCGCATTTATTTTGAATGCAGTACGTAATCGGCTGTTATGAAGTTTGAATATTGAATAAGTCAAATATTTTTACTTACTGTAAGAGGACCAAAAAGCAGTAAAGATGCATATTGCTTGTCAGATGGTAGTATTTATTTTTATAAGCCACATACACTGATCAGCAACAACATTAAAACCACTGACAGGTGAAGTGAATAACATTTGCATTGTTGCATTGGCACCTGTCAAGGGGTGGGATATATAAGGCAGTAAGTGAACAGTCAGTTCTTGAATTTCATGTGTTGGAAGCAGGAAAAATGGGCAAGCGTAAGGATCTGAGCGACTTTGACAAGGGCCAAATTGTGATGGCTAGACGACTGGGTCAGAGCATCTTCAAAATGGCAGGTCTTGTGAGGCGTTCCCGGTATGCAGTGGTTAGTACCTACCAAAAGTGGTCCAAGGAAGGACAACTGGTGAACCGGCGACAGGGTTATGGGCACCCAAGGCTCATTGATGCGCGTGGGGAGCAAAGGCTAGCCCGTCTGGTCCAATCCCACAGAAGAGCTACTGTAGCACAAATTGCTGAAAAACAATGCTGGCCATGATAGAAAGGTGCCAGAACACACAGTACATCGCAGCTTGCTGCGTATGGGGCTGTGTAGCCGCAGACCGGTCAGAGTGCCCATGCTGACCCCAGTCCACCGCCAAATGCGCCTACAACGGGCACGTGAGCATCAGAACTGGACCATGGAGCAATGAAAGAAGGTGGCCTGGTCTGAAGAATCACGGTTTCTTTTAGATAATGTGGACGGCCGGGTGCGTGTGCGTCGTTCACCTGGGGAAGAGATGGCAGCAGGATGCACTATGGGAAGAAGGCTGGCGGAGGCAATGTGATGCTCTGGGCAATGTTCTGCTGGGAAACCTTGGGTCCTGGCATTCATGTGGATGTTACTTTGACACGTACCACCTACCTTAAGATTGTTGCATACCACGTACACCCCTTCATGGCAACGATAATCCCTGATGGCATTGGCCTCTTTCAGCAGGATAATGCGCCCTGCCACACTGCAAAAATTGTTCAGGAATGGTTTGAGAACATAACAAATAGTTCAAGGTGTTGACTTGGCCTCCAAATTCCCCAGATCTCCCCAACTGAGCATCAATGGGATGTGCTGGACCAACAAGTCCGATCCATGGAGGCCCCACCTCACAACTAACAGGACTTGAAGGATCTGCTGCTAACGTCTTGGTGCCAGATACCACAGGACACCCTCAGATGTCATGTGGAGTCCATGCCTCGACGGGTCAGAGCTGTTTTGGCGGCTCGAGGGGGACCTACACGATATTAGGTAGGTGGTTTTAATGTTGTGGTTGATCGGTGTATATCATATTTTTCGAATGTGTGAGGATGTATATTCATTAGCTAGTTACATGTCCAACAAAATCAAAGTTAAATCTGGTTATACAGTATCTTCACAATAAACCATAGCTATCCCTTTAATAACATCAACAAATATTATTACATTATTATTTGTTAACAGATTATTAAAACCACAGTGCTGCTCAAATCCACCATTAAAGGTTGCTGATCTGAAGAACCTGAAAGCGCTGTGCGACATCACGGTTATTTCAGCTATAGATAAATCCACGCTATATTGTGAGATCCTCTCATCTCATACACACCTTGAGCGTGCTTCTTTGCTCTCTTAGGCCGTTAAGGATACCGGAGCCTGAGCCCAGAAGATCATCCATTCCTCTGTGAGCATTGTGAAGGCTGGTATTGAACTGCAGGGTCTCATCAATGGGGATGGAGGTGTCAGCGTCCTACATATAAACACACATGTATAAAAAATAGTGTCAAATTAATCTTAGCAGTACAACATCCATAAATAATCCAGTGGTAAAGCTGTTATAAGACATTCTAGGCATAATCTACAAGTAAACAAATCAGTATTAGAGTTTCGAAATATTTTGTGTGGGAGTCTTTGTGGCCTAACATTAGTTGTAAAACTTCGGCTCAAAAGCTCATCTCTCTCTCTCTCCTGTGCCTCACGAGCGTAGCGTCTGTGCTGAAAGTTCCTCAGGGCTGTCTGTAGATGCTGCATGTCATACTTTAACTGATCAACACGCCTACAGAAAGAAAAACAGAGGAAGAGAGTGTCTTTTTGACCACACAGCAGCCTGCAGGGCTTATTGGTTGATGCACTAGTCACAGAACACTTACTCAGTCATAAGAAAACAAAAACACTGTTGCTTTCAATCAGTACAAGCTAAAAGCTTTTTGCAAAATAAACAGAATTTTTCACATTGTATTTAGACCATTGAGGGCTTTTTGAATAATTAAAGGTGCACTCAGTAATTTTTTTTTTTTTTTAAGTATGTCGAAGTAGCTTACTTTAGCTTACACTAACACCTAGTGGCCTGGATGCTGCATCATTCAAACACAGTAGTTTTCAGTTACCAGTGCCATTGCCAAATTCACTATGCACAGTAGGCAGGATTAATTTAATCCATGAATGAAAATGTCAGATAACAGGGCAGTTACTGTGATTAAGCGAGAAGTATTCAGATGGTCATGTGATCCTAACATGGCTGCCCCCATGAGCGCCCCCACCCCATGTAGAATAAAACAGCTTTTATAAGGTTACTGATATGACTGAACTCTTCATCTCACATGGGTGGTCATGATTTCATACATATGTTTCAAAATTACTACTTATTTCTTTAGAAGTAAACTTTTTAAATGAGGGGGAAAAAATACTGAGTGAACCTTTAAACATGGAACATACAGTATATTGCTAATAACAAGAACAAATATCGGTATGACAAGTGCACTTCCTGAACTGAAAACTTCCATTAAAACTGAGATTTGCATCGTTTGTCTGGGTTGTGATTGTCATTTCCATGTGTGTAAGAGGGAGAGAATGTGTTTGAGGTCATCCACACGTTCACGTACAGGCACTCTTCAGGATGTGTCTGTCTTTTATGCTATTTGGTGTCTTCTGAGTGAGTGATTGAGTGGGTGTCTCAGGTGTGCTGGCCTCAGGTCTGTTTGTGCAATGTTGTAGCCAGGCTTTGCCACACAGGGCAGGAATGCTGGTGATGACGTGGTCACTGACAGAATGTTTTCACTGGAGCCCACTGCCACAGGGCACACGCACAACACAAACACTCCTCACCTTCATCACCTCACGTCACATTACATTATTCTTCATTTAGAAGACGTTTTCTTATCCAGAGCCACTTACTGTACATTTTGAATAAAATTAAAAGTACAATCTCCCCGGAGCAAACTTAGGTTCTTTGTCAAGGACACGATGGTGGTAGCCCATGAACCTTTTGGGCTTTGAACCTACAACCTTTGGGTTACGAGCCCACAACAGCCCTATCCTTTTCTCTTTAATCCACCTCAAGCTTCCTCATACTTAATAAATGTACTTAATATTTTAATAAAGTGAATTGCTGGTTCTGTTTTGGTTATTATTACAGATCAAATTTGATTCTAATTTCATCATCTGACAAATTATTTCACTCCACAGGGCTATGAAGAAATCCAGCCTTGAACCAAGACTCCACTCAGTATAACATGCGCTGGAATCCTACTTATTAATGTGTAAGGTGGCAAGACCTGGTTTCTGTGAGGGTGAGCTCTCCAGCGTACTTCTGTGCAGCTGGCATATGTCAGGGATAGGCCTGCTGCGATTATTTCATCTAACCATGATTCTTTAAGATAACCACAATTATTTTGCACTTAAGATTTTAATCACATTTTACTAAACAAGTAAAGGAATTTCAAGCGAATACAGAAATGCCATGAAAAGGTAAATTTTTGTGTTTCATTTTCCAGTTTTATTGAATTATGTGAGCACTCCAAATGAACTCAGACCGTCTTACTGAGCCCACTAACAACTTCCGAAGCGCTGTGATGCATAATAGCTATTCAGGTTGGCTGGGTTCAGCCTGAAAGTTTGAATAAAGTGTTTAAAGTCTTAAAGGAAATCATACTGTATATCCCCATTTTATTATATGATTTCAAGTTAAATATGAATAAATGACTTCTTACGGTGTATGAAGCACACATAAACATGCCTTAAAGGAATGCTCCAGGTTCAAATGCTTGAGTTAAGCTCAATCGACAGCATTTGTAGCATAATGTTGATTACCACAAAAATTTATTTTGACTCATCCCTCCTTTTCTTTAAAAAATAAAAATCTGGGTTACAGTGAGGCACTTACAATAGAAGTGAACCTGGCCAATTTTTGAACATTAAAATACTTTTTCAAAAGTATAGTCACAAGACAAAGTATATACGTGTAAACATGATTTTAGTGTGATAAAATCACTTACTAACCTTTTCTGTGTAAAGTTATAACTAATTTTACAACTTCGTTACCATGATGTAATTTCAACAAACCCTAAAAGGACTGTAAAAATGATAATTTAAACAACTTTACAGCTCATATAATACATGAGTTTTAACAGAAGAATTAATGTAATTGCTTTTATAAAATTATAAGCTTCATATTTCTGCCTTTAAACCCTCCAAAAATTGGCCATATTCATATTCAAAGGAGGAACAAGTCAAAATTAATTTTTGTGGTAATCAATATTATGCCACAAATGCTGTCGATTGAGCTTATCTTGTACTAAACCCCGAACATTCCTGTAAGTAGTATGACAATTTGTATGACAATTAATCTCCATTATCAGAATCATTTGTTTGACAATTAATTGTCAGCACAATTTCATAATGGTGACAGCTCTAGTCAGGGATGATTGAATAACTAGTTGTCATGGACATGGTTGATGATGCACTCACAGTTTGGCATTTTGGCGCCGATTTGGTGGTTCTTTGCTTGCTAGAATCTCCAGTCGCTCCAGTTGGTTAAAGATCTGATCAATTCTGGCTTGTAGTTCATTCTCAAATACTGAAGGAATATATAAACATTAACATAAGAACACAAATAAGAATTCTATCCCATTCATCCCCCTTAAAAAAAAAAAAAAAAAACGCTCAAATGAATATTCCTTCAAATAACAATGAATAAACACATGAAAAAAAAAAAAAAACACTCAGAGTTAGAGTAAATAAGCAACAGCCAGCTTAAATCCCCTGACAAAGCAGTGTACATTTTACAGACAGAGTTAAGCATTGACAGGCATATACACTGATTAGGAATTAGTGCAGTTTCCTAGGAGAGAGCCTGAGACTGCTGGGAAACTTTTATCAGACATTTTCTTGGGCAGAAACTTCCCCCACCCACTGAGAAAATACAATCACACTCTCTCTCACACACACCAACATGTGCACATATTACGCATCCTTCCCTCCTATGACATCTCATATGATGTCATCAGTATGCATAGGTGGCTGCCTAACTGAGACCGTTATCTATCCAGACTCATGACTCAGCCACAACACAACCTCACACACACACACACACACACACACACACACACACACACACACACACACACACACACACACACACACACACACACACACACACACACAAACCACTCCGCAAGTTTCCTCTCCAACACCCATTCTCCATTTTCTGTCAGCTCTCGCCCCCCACCCCATTACTCCACCCTGTCCTTCCTGCTGTGGCACCAGCCTGGCTCTCAGTGCTCAGCTCCACCTCTACAGATCAATCAGCTGGCCGGTGGCACCATGCTGACTCCGCAGACTCCTATAAAGTCTCCTACTAGATCTGTGGGACAGCTGCTAACTGATCTTGACACTTCACATGACCATGAACCAAGATTAAATGTAGTCAGCAGGCTACCTCAACATATTTTACTGTTTTATATATAATTTTATTAAAGCCACTGTTACCTGTTGCACTTTCTTAGTTATTCCATTAGCTGGCAAGAGAATATAGAGGAGAATTAATGTAGTGAAAGGAAGTATTTTCCTGTCGTCGTAAACAAAGCCGAAATTATGCGCCGTTTCCACACAGATCACAACAGTTGAGATTGGTCTGCTTTGTAACCAGAGTCCCTTCCCAAGGATGACAAAAAAAGATGGATTCAATTCAATATTGCTTCATATTTCAGTTATAATGTCCCTTATGCTTACATAAAGACTCTCCTAGTTAATGCTGTTCATAATACAGGGGACCTTCTAACTAGGTACATTAATAATAACTTTACTAATTATAGCTATTACTAATAGCTTTTTAAAAATGAACAAATCAATGTATTCAATAAATAATTATGATATTATATAGCATAATATTTTGTTACATGTTTATTGTTAAACTGCATAATTATTTACTATTTACAAGTATATACAGTACATTGATTTGTTGAACACGTGCTAAAAACCGGTACTGTCTGTTTAAGAAGCCGGCAGTTCTGTAAAGAGCATCTGTAAATGAGTGCATATAAACGAGAGAGACTTGAATCTCATCTGTGCTATGCATGATTAGAAATAAATGTTGTTTCCTTTTTGTTGTTTTTGTACAACAACTGACTGTAGAGCACAGAAAGGGTATTAAAAGACACTATTCAATGACAAATGGATTCCGTGAATCTCGTCTTTGGACACGTTGAACGGAACAACTTTTACTTTCAACACGCATAAAAGGATTTCACTGCGCTTGTGAGTGAAATCAAAATATTTACCAGCCAGTTGCCAAATATATTCACTTAAGTCACGTAACGTGAAATTTGGTTGCAAATGCATGTGATTTCCTCTCATTGTAGTAGAGGGTTGCAAATAGAGTAAATGATCGAGCTAAGAATCAATATCGAGATCATTCAAAAGAAGATCGTGATGCATCAGAAAACAGATATTTTTACCCACCCCTAGCTAAAAACATTTAATGAATACTTTTGAATCTGTGAATTACATTGCTTTTGTTTATTCATGAAATGTTATAATAATTTCAGAAATTAAGGCATTTTCTCTGCATATTCACACAGTAATAATCTAGCATTTTGTCTCTGCACTGGCAGAACGACACAGAGCTATAAATGCAAACGACCGCATAGACCACCACATACAGGCTACGGCATAGGTTTAAAGCATACGTTTAATTTGGGCTTTATTTGTGCTGCCATTGAAACGAATCATTTCTGGGTCTGAGGATGTAAAACAGTTCTTAAATATGAATCATCTCATAATTAATGTAATACCGATGAAACGTGAACACAGCATTGTTGCAAGCTGTGATTAAGAGCAGGACAAGGTAAGGCAGAAGCTCAGAAATTAAAGGGATAGTTCACCCAAAAATGAAAATTCTCTCATGATTTACTCACCCTCATGCCATCCCAATTGTGTATGACTTTCTTTCATCTGCAGATATCCATAAGAGTCCAGTGATTAAATCCATGTCTTCAGAAGTGATATGATACATGTGGGTGAGAAACAGATCAATAATAAAGTCCTTTTTTGCAAGAAATTATTCTCCCTTCTCAGTAGGTTGTGTATGCATGAAGAATGTGGATCACAAGAAGAAGAATGTGAAAGTGAAAGTTAAAACGGAGATTGACTGAGCAGGGAGGAGAATTTTTAGGAAAAAAAAAAAAAAAAAAGGACCTACATTTTGATGTATTTCTCACCCACAATTATCACATCGCTTCTGAAGACATTGATTTAATCACTGGAGTGTTGTGGATAACTTTAATGCTAACTTATGTGAGTTTTGGAGCTTCCAAATTTTGGCACCTATTCACCTGCATTGTATGGACCAAAAGAGCTAAGAAATTATTCTAAAAATCTTCATTTGAGTTCAGCAGATGAAAGAAAGTCATACACATCTGGGGTGGCATGAGGGTGAATAAATAATGAGAGAATTTTCATTTTTGAAACTTCTTTGCTTTAAGATAGGAGGTTTGCTATTATTGAAAAATATTACAGATTTAATATTACAGCAAGGAAATATATATCAAACTGCCTATCTGTGATTGTCATTTTGTTTAGGAATCTGTTTGAGAACCATATCTTATTTATAGGATCATGGGCTATCAGCATGAGAAGACTTAATTCACACTGTTGCAAGCACATACACACACTGGCTTACAGTGGACTGACTCGCGATCTGTTTTCTCCAGTCGTCCCATCTGAGACTGAACCTCCTGGATATGTCTGGTTGTGAAAGACACAGAGGAGAGAAAGGGGGGAGAGAGAGAGATAGGCTAAATACGGTGCCTCGTGAAAGCCATTATTCAAATGTTTTTTAAGAGACATAAGAACACTTCAGACTTGAATAAAAACAAAATAAAAATACAGTTCAGCTTGCATCTCTACATATCAAGTGCTTAACAGTCAGTGTTGGTCAAGACACTGTGACACCATAAAGCTGGCAGACTAATAAATTGAAGGTGAAACACCTAAATAAATGATCAGATCAATATTAGAGAATAAAATAGAGAAATCTTCCATATCATCTACACTTATTCCTGTAACAGATGGCGTCAGTTTATTATTTCAACACAGCAGATTCCAACGAGCTTTTTATTGTTAGATGTGTTTAGAGGGAATTTATAAAACACATTAGGCATTTTTGGAGAAATGTTGTTTACAGCTAATCTAGCTAACTAGCAAATGATTATCATAAACAGCATTAACAAACTCACTTATTGGTCTGATGGTAAAGCGTCTCCATCTTCTTTGACGGTAGAAGACGTCACCAATATCACAGTAAAAGCCTCTTAATCGAAAGCTAGGCAGCGTTTTAATTCTTTCGTTATCGTTTACTTTCACATATCGCTGTCAAAGGAACGTAACACGTCACCAGGAAAAAGGACCTCTTTTAGGCGCCCTCTCACCTGCCTGACTGAATTAAACGCGGCTTTGGACAAGAAAACAGCGCCACCGACAGAGGTGATGCTTCCCAATACATATTTTTAAAGGGATAGTTCACTCAAAAATGAAAATTCTGTCATCATTTACTCACCCTCATGTCATCCCAAATGTGTATGACTTTCTTTCTTCTGCTGAACACAAACAAATATTTTTTGAAGAATATCTCAGTCTGTAGGTCCTCACAATGCAAGTGAATGGTGACTGGAACTCTGAAGGTCCAAAAAGCAGATAAAGGCAGCTTAAAAGTAATCTAAAAGACTCCAGTGGTTAAATCCATATCTTCAGAAGCAATATGAAACATGTTGGTGAGAATGAAAGTGAAGATTTATAGTATAGTTTTTTGCTGCCTTTATGTGCTTTTTTGAGCTTCAAAGTTTTGGTTACCATTCACCTGCATTGTATGGACCTTAAGAGCTGAGAAATTCTTCTAAAAATCTTTGTTTGTGATCAG
This sequence comes from Myxocyprinus asiaticus, assembly GCF_019703515.2. Taxonomy (NCBI): domain Eukaryota; kingdom Metazoa; phylum Chordata; class Actinopteri; order Cypriniformes; family Catostomidae; genus Myxocyprinus; species Myxocyprinus asiaticus. The sequence goes on from NC_059356.1 coordinate 23,874,546, forward strand.
CAGAAGAAAGAAAGTCATACACATCTGGGATGGCGTGAGGGTGAATAAATGATGGGATAATTTTCATTGTTGAACTATTCCTTTAAGCAAGAATGGAAAAAACACAGGACATCTTTGCACCATTTTATAACTTTCATCTTCTAAGTGAAAATATGCCCAGCTGTTAAAATTTACCATGGTAACCATATTTTCAGCCAGTTGTTTCTACAATAAAACTGGTAACATAGAATTGGCCATCACTGTCATAAAAAATAATTAATAAAAAAATATAACAAACAAAATGACTGAAAGATTAAGAAAGCTTCTTACACCTTTTAAACTCAAACACGTCATTATTTATTGTGAAGAGGAGAGACCTGGCCACTTTTTCAGCTGTTTTGGTTCAGGAAGTATTTTTCCCATTCAGTTTTTTTCCCATTTGAGTTTTATAAAGGTGAATCACAACTTCACAAACTTTGATTTGAAGCAAAAAAACTTTTTGAAAATCGGACAGAAAACAAATGTACAAAATTGAACTTAGCATCTTTCATGAGGGAATGAACTACAGTTCCAAGAAGCATTGCAAATGATGTAATCAAATAAGTATATAAAACGTATAGAAAAATTAAAAACTTCTGATGTTGATGATTATACTGTAAGTATATACAGTATAAACAATATATTTAAGTTTATTGAAAAATATTCAGATATTCAGTATTTTGAGAGTGTAGGGAGTCCGAGTGACAATTACATCTGGTTCCGGAAGTAAAAAATCCCATTCATTTTTAAAACAGGAAAATTGATTTTTAACCAACTTCTAGACCTACCATGAAGCTCCAAGATTGTCAATCGATGGCTGGCTATATGCTCCTGTTGAAGCACACTCTCTTAAAACTCTCAAACTACTTGTATATTTGCCAAAATCTGAATATTTTGCATTAAAATAAAAATATACTGCTTCTATACTTACAAGCAACAACTTCAAATTAATAGTTTTATATTTTTCCATCATTTGTAATTTGATTACTTCATTCATAATGCTCCATTTGATTGTAGTTCATACACGATCAGAGATAATGAAGCATGATTTCTTAAAAGGTCCTCCCAATAGGCAAACTAAGCAAGTTGCTGAGGGCCCCTGATCCGCCAGAGGACCCCCACACTATAAAAAAAAAGTTGTGTTACAAACATATTGACAGGGACCCCATATTATGGTTTTAACAGAAGAATATACTGTACTATTGATTAACAACCTCAGAGCTAGATTATTATTGGGAACAGCTTTTGACATCACAACAACATACTGAAAAGGGGAAGAGTTTTTCTTTTCTTTTCTTTTCTTTTTTTTCTTTTTCTTTTTTAGGCTGATAAACCTATTTATTTTGCAGTCTTAACTTTTCATGAGTATATGGTTGCATTTATAATTTGCATTTAGCATAGTTTATTCTGTCCTGTCTATGACACTTCATGGACATCAGAATAAACTTGCTACCCATTTCTGGGTCACAAACCACCAGCTGAGACACTGCAATATAGTATAGACTCATAGGGCCGAGGCCCATGAATTCATGATATGAATTCTTGCAATGGTAACTATGTATTTTGGCAGAAGCTATGGTTGCCATAGTAAATTCTTCAAATGATCTGTCTACCTGAATGTTTGGATTGTGTATAGCAATTAGTAGCCAGCTTTAAACTTAAATAATATGAATTAAAGTGGTTTTCTCATAGGATATTTGCATGTTGCATTACCACAGAAATCTTCTCCATAAAGCCTTTTAAATGACAGCTATTAATATAAATTAAAAAAATGTGTGACATGAATCAGCCAGCAATTGTGCATTTATGAAAACCAAATACCATCCTTCTTATAGGATGGTTACAGCTTGAGGCCTGGGGGAAGGTGTGTCGACTTTCATCCCTTGATGGAGCGTCAGTGACAGGAAGAACATAATGACAAAATTTCTCGGGGCTAGATTTTGTCAGCTCCTTTCACTCGTCCCAGCTTTGTCTAATTATGCTGGTTTCCGCAACCCTGTATCAAAATGTTACAGTCAGTTCTGGTGCCTCCCATGCCTGAAGTCACAGACAAAAATAATGATATCAAACTTTCCACAGGAGAGGCAAACAGATCTCACACAGACACCATGGCTATGAAGAGCAAGATGAGTTCGTCACAGTTTGACACGATTGAGGGGATGAAAGGGACGTTGATTTCTCTACACTGGGTTTTTCCCCCTGTGGTTAAACCTCAACAATGTCACACTAAATTCTCCAGAGACAGGTCTGTGATGTGTAAGTATGTATTAAGGTGTACATGGGTAAACAGAATAAGGAATAGCAATTTTAGGGTATTGGTACTCTTATAAACAAGGCAAAAAATAAAAATAATTTTCTATAGGGATAGTTTATCCAAAACTTTTAATTCTGTCATAATATACCTTCCCTTATGTTGTGCAACCCTATATGACTTTCTTTTTTCTTTGTAAACCTATCATATATCTTCAGAAGACTAGGAATAAGACACAACTCACATGGTCTAATGTTATGATACTTTTAGGTCCTTTAAAGCTTTAATGTGAGTCACTATCAGCTGTAATTGTATTGAAAGATGGACTAAAATATGAATTAACACTCCTCCGTATGTGTTCTGCATAAGAAAGAAAGTCATATGGGGTTTGGAACAATGTGAGGATACGTACATTCTGACATAATTTTCATTTTTGGGTGGACAATTCCTTTAGTGTTTTGTCTTGTTTTCCCAGTCAAAATATCTATCCTTAAAGTGTTGTACATTTTTGTGAAAAAAAATAAATAAAAAATTGTGCTTAAGATAGGCTATAAAGACTCAATATTACGTGTTTTCTATTAAAGGGATAGTTCATCCAGAAATAAAAATTATCTCATCATTTACTCACCCTCATGTCATCCCAAATGTGTATGACTTTCTTTCTTATGCAGAATACAAACAAGGATAAATATATCTCAGCCGTATAGGTCCATACAATGCAAGTGAATTGTGACTGAAATATTTAAACTCCAAAAAGCACATAAAGGTAAACATAAAGTAATCCATACAACTGCAGTGGTTTAATCCGTGTCTTTAGAAGCAATCTAATTGTTTTTGGAAGTACTGATCGTTCACTAAGAATTACATTACTGACACATGCGCAGAGCGCTAGATGGGGCTAGGACATGTAATCGAGCTTCAAATAAAGATTGACAAGGAGATTGCTGATGTCAAGATTTATATATCACCCAAAACTGATTGGATCGCTTCAGAAAAGATTAAAATGCTGGAATTGTATGACTTACTTTTATACTGCCTTTATGTGCTATTTAGAGCATCAAAGTTTTGGTCTCCATTCACTTGCATTGTGAGGACCTACAAAGCTGAGATGTTATTCTAAAAATCTTAATTTGTGTCATCTGGAATGGCATGAGGATGAGTAAATGATGAGAGAATTTTCATTTTTTGGTGAACTATTCCTTTAAGTGTTTTCAAGAAATCTAACTGAATTTAGTGAGGTTTTATGAACTGTGGTAAGAAAATTAAACTTAATTGAAGATATTGTCTCAGAAAACAAGTCTTATTATGAATTTCACTTCTCAAGTAAATTTATCTTGTGTTAACCCTAAAAGGTTTTTATATCCTGGAGAACACAAACACTGAAGCTGGGGAGAGAAGCAATGAGTGAGTTGGTCAGTTTTTTGTTTTGAAAGGGGGTCCCTTAATTTACTTAGGGCATTTGACTTTGCATACCTCAATCTTGATCTAAAAGTAGCATGGTGGCATTTTTTGAGAAGGCAACTGACTTTGATATAAATGTTCCTATATTTTCAATGTTTGTAATGATTTCTACAAGCTGTAAAATTGAAAATTAAAGCAATATAAAAAATAATAAATAAATAAAAACACATGGAAGTGTATTATGTGGGCCCTAATGTGTTGGAAAATAGCAATTCATTATTGCCCTTTTTAGGTTTAAGGATGTCTCAATGTTTTTACTTATTTAAAAAAAAAAATCTGTGTATTTTATTTTTTTATTTTCATTTTTTGCACTGAAATAATAAACACAGTAGATTTGATCCCAGTCATTCGTCTGTTAACCAGAGGTGTTCTTGAGTCAGGTGTGTGTAATTATGGGTGTCTGTCTGTGTTCTTTCGTGTGTGTGTGTGTGAGTGTGTGTTTGTATGTATTACTCAAGATCAGGGCAGCTACCTGTTTTGACTGGTGTTGAAGTTTACTCCCCCAAATCATTAGTGTGGTGGGTGAGATAGACAGGTTTGAATGGAGGCTGAATGGAGCTGCTGGTGGTTGATACCTGTCTCTCTAGGCTACTTTTCTGAAACAGTGGCCCTTTTTTAACTCCCGTCTACCCTCCATTCAGCACGCCCCCAGCACCATCTTTCTTCATGCTCCTTCTTGCTCTTCATCCATCCTTACTGTCATAACACCTCCTGAGGGCAAAAGGTATAGGGAGGGAGACTTTCACAGGAATAAGCAGACAGGGGCCATGAGAAATGGAAGTGGAGAAAAACAAGAGAGCTGAAAAAAGAGGATGATTATTCTGGGAAAAGGAAGTAGATAGAATGATGGAATGATGTTTGCTTCTTTTTCTTCTTTCTATCATATTTTTAGTGGCTATACATATTGTATGTCAAAGCAATCTTTCCTCCAGCGACAGAGCATCATTCAACCTTCTCCAGTCGCACTCCACATACACAGACATGCACTCGCACACCTGAGAACCAACGGCTGGGGGGCTTTGGCAAGGTGTGCTGTCCTGTGCTGGAGCCCCTCCATAGACCTTATTCAAGATAGCGCCATCTTTGATTTTTAATGGGAATGACAACAAGGCTGTGAGGAATAGACTTACAGTCTCTTCAATTGCTCGAACGGTATAAAGCTGTAAAAAGCTCCTTGATCACATCTGATTTTCCACAACTCATTTTGTCTGGAGTTCTTTGTATACTGAATGTTCTTCACAATTTAAACTGCAGTACAACCCATTGAAGAGACTGTAAGTCTATCCCTCACAGCCTCGTTGTCATTCCCACTAAAAATCTGAAAAGTAGCTATAATAAAATAATAAGTCTCCATTGATCTCCATTTAATCGCATTGCTGTCAAGGAAAGTTTGTGATTTGTGATTTTTTTTTTTTTTTTTTTTTTTTTTTTGAAGTAGGTAATTGTTTATTTTGCCAATATTTCTGCTGGTTTAACATGCAGTTTCATATGCCAATAAATGAGCCAGGTCTATCATTCCTTATTTCAGAGGAGGTCTTGGTACATATAAAAATCAAATTCACCATTATACACTATTATAAATCAAGTCAAAACTACTTTTTTACATCAACTCCTTACCAGTGCCTAGAGCAACAAAACTGTTGTTTTGTGGCAAGATGTACACAGCACAGTCGAGGTGTTCTTGTCCCTTTGTTTCATATATAAGAGAAAATACTATGTTATTGAGCCACTTAAGTGTAATGTTTGGTGGAAAGAATGGCAGTCTATGTGATTTCTTTTATCTTGACAGGAGGTAAATGTGTGTCAACAGGGTTGGGCGGATTACATTAAGAAAGCAGTCTGGGCTGAATACTGAATACTCTCTCTTAAATATATTCAGTAAAGTACTCCGAATACATCAAATAAAAAGTAACATATTCAGAATTTCAGAATACATATTTATAAAGGCAAGGCACAATTGGAGGAAGTAAGTGTGATATGTCATTATTATCTTATCTGAAGTGCTACACCACTTTTAACTAATCTAAGTGAATCTGAATAGCTTGTTTTTTTTTTTTTTTTAATTAGATATGGAGTTAGACACAAATGTTTTTCTTTATGGAAGAAAGAAGACAAACAGAAGGTAGTCTGTGGTTAACTACAATATTTTAATATTTTAACAACATTTTAATCTTCTTCCTAACCCATTATTTGATTGGACTGACAAAGAATAATACATTTTGACACAAAATTAGATAAGAAATGCAAATAAACCGTATTAATTTTCGAGATGATAACTGGATGCCATAAAGTAGTGAGGTCATGTGACAACAATGTATATGAATACATTTTAACTAGGCTTGCTTGCATATTTCCATATAGGCTGATTTATTAATTTAATTTTCTATCTCTTTTATTACCAACACTTTTATTTTGGGTGCTTTTGATTCTTTTACTCATCCTTTATTTTATTTATTTATTTTTTTATTGTTGTTTTCTATTTTTTTATTATTTATTTATTTATTTATTTTGTGAATCACTTCGTATGAGATGTTTTTTTAAAAGTGAGAAAGAATATTAATATGCTTGTATGTTATACACTAAACCAGCCCCATACGTCTACAAGCCACACATTTTACAGTAGTTATTTACGTGAGGTTTTTCTGTCGTCGTTTGAACTCTGATCTACTTCAAGTCATTTTCCCTCTTTCAGTCTTTGCAGTAGGCATACGTTCTCTATATTGTCCTTAATAACTGCTATTTCTCAACAGTTCTGCAAGTTTCAGATGTGGACATGACTCACCAAATGCTTATCATGAGCTGTCCATCTTTACTCTGTCTTTACACAGAAGCCGCATCTGCCGCTGCATAAAAATGTATTTACACAGCAACATTCCTGGGAAACAATGTATCATGCGCTCTAATGTTATATTTGTGGAAATAATGTCACCGACTGTATTGATACTGCTGCATCTTAACATACTGTTAAGATGTGCCGGTGCCATTTTTAAAGTATCCCAAAAACACAATCCGTGATTCTTTGATTTTAACCAGTGATTGTGTTTTCAAATGAGCCCAGTTTAGCATGAAACCTTGGCAATGCTGCACTCACACACTGCTACTGATCTTGGGAAGAGGGAGCAAGAAGACACGTTTGCAGCACACATCAGCGCTGTTCAGAAAAACTCTTTAGAAAAACAATCACGTTTCTAGCTTGATTGACAAGAATTTTTTTCTTTATGCCTTATTTTGTGGTCATTATGATAGAAGTATTCTAAAAGTATTCTACCAAAATGTTATAAAGTATCTGTATTCTGAATACAGGTGCTTGAAAATGTAATGGGGGGCTGAATACAGTTATTTCATTTTTGTATTCTGAATACGTAACGCCGTTACGTGTATTCCGTTACAGCCCAACCCTGGGTGGTAATCTGTAATGTAATAATGACGAGGATTGTGAATAGTGCTGAAATTGTTCCGGGGAAAGAAAAGTTTGGATTCCAGATGCTGTTTTCCCCTCCTACATTCCCCAAACTTTCCTTATTTTCAGCAGAATGAAGTGCTTGTGTTTGAAGCACTAATGAAAGGACACAGAGAGCAAATCAAACTCTGTCATGGTTTAGTGCTCTTTGCTTCTGTGTTTTCAATGTGTATATTTTATTACGTGTGTGAGAAAAAGAGAAGAACAACAGAATAAAATGAAGGGAAGAATGCCACCCAGGTGTAAAAGTGAGATGACTATGCCACAGACTTTAAACATGTAATCCCTCCTCCTCCTCACTTAATTCTGAAACCACCTGCCTCTTCTGCCTTACACTGTGTCTGGACCGCTATACGTACATCCTGAGCTTGAGGAACATGTATCTAGTGGCTGCGGGTAATACACACATACACAAAACACACATAGCCCTGTGGCTATACCATATATAATATAGCCTACTGTATATAGTCATGTTTTCCATGTTTTCATATATATACTGCACTTTTGGGGCTGGGGTGTATATACAGTATATACTGTATACATATTCGGTCCAATTCACACTGGCAAAGCTATCATGATTCAAAGCATCATAGAGTTAACTCTATAATAATACTATTGCTAATAGTAAGTTTATTAATAACTGAAAAAAATATATATTATGTGCAACCTAATGCCAGCTCTCTTTTTCTGTTTGATAAGAATGCACGTAGAGATACAAGCTATACAGCAACAGTGCTCTTTTAAATAAAATTACATGTAATAAAGGCATACTTATTATTTATATAAAGTCATTTATATAATAACACTTGCAAAATGTGATTGTTAAGGTGCATTAAATTTAGCTGCAGTCTTATGTCAGTGTTGCTTAACTTTTTGCTCATGCCAAGGTGTTTTAGTGGGGTAGCATGTCAGCACAGACTCATGCCACATTATATGTGTAAAGGCATGTTTGCATTTATTTAACTCAGAGATTTGAATTCACAAAATATTGAGTTGGAACAAAGATTTTTACAGACTCAAGATAGCAAATGATTGGCTGAGAAATTAGACGATAGAATAATCCATATCCTTGTACTACAGTTAACAATGTACAGATGTCTGACTGTCCAAAGCGAGAGTGCAGATTGGTGTATTACAGATAGGCTTGGGAAAGGGAGCATGAAAAGAGCTCCATTCGCAAGAAATGTTTAGGTGAACACATGTGATGTGTACAGTATTTGTATTAATGTTGATGTGAAGAGGAGAGGAGTGAAGGCTGCTCCTGCCTCCTATCTGCTGTTATCTTTTGTGCAGTTGTTGATCAGTCTGGGAAACTCTTGATGTCACTGCTAATGGAGGTCAGGTCCAAGACTTGATCTGACTGTGCAGTGTGTATATGTGTTTGTATATATTTTGCACATTACAACAGGTATTAAATGTGATGTTTTGTGATGCTCAGTCATATCTTTGGTTGTGCCATTATGTTTAAGTGATATTTAATCACTTGTCTAAGGAGTGAATTGTATGGTATGTGTGGGGTGAATGTTATTCTGGGTGGCTTTGGGTTTAAACTCTACAGGTGTCTATGTAGCACTATGCCAAGGCTCATGAGAAATCCTCCCCCACCGTTTTCCCAGCCCTCAGCCAACCAGTCAGAATTGTGAGAAGACTTAACCCTGATCTGTGTATAAGTGTGTGAGTGAACACTGGTTGCAAGGCTGAACTACATAATGCACAAGGGACAAGTTGGGGAAGATGTCTAATTTTTTAATCAGAATATTTAGGGGCCAAGCACTGAAGGTGCAGAAGCCCCGATAGTATGTGTTAGTATTCTTCTCGTTCTTCTTCTTCATCTTCTTTTCTGACTGGGAGTTCAAGTTGTCAGCCCATAGATCTGTATGGTAAAAAGTTGTGAAATTTTGCACACTGATAGGGGGGAGTCTGAACATTCCTTGTGGCAAATTTGGGGTCTTTAACTAAAACCCTCTAGCGCCACCAACTGTTCAAATTTACACTTATGTTATGCTCATAACTTTAGGCCTAGAATCAAAATTATTTTTTCCTCTGATTCCTCTCATTCTGTCTGACTAGATTTTCCACCATTTAGAATTTTCCAAAACACATACTTTTTCAAACTCATCCTAGGCCATATCTCCGATTTATACAAAATTTTCTCTGAACGACAGTCTAGGCAAAACGCTGTTAAAAGATTTTTGATAGACTAAACAGTTCTTGTATAACGCTTCAATGAATTTGACGGTGAGCACGCAAAAATGTACGTGAGGCTGTATCTTCGCAGCACTTTAGCATATTAACACAAAACTTGGTATATGTTGTAGCCATCATGACCTGAGGATGCCTGAGCAGTTTCGGCAGAGAGCCACCTAGTGGTCAAGAAATATGAAAATGGATATTGATAACTTCTGAATAGTTTGGCCTAAAATCATGAGACTGGTCTGTTCAGATTCTTTGGGGCATACGGATTCGAATGATATCCAATTTTTGTCAGCCATTTTGAAATTTGTCATAAATTGCTGTATTTTTTAAATGCAATGAGGTATCATTACGAAACTTTTTAATTATTGAGAGAGCCATGTTTATCTAGCTTTTTATTTTCTGACTAATATGATCCCTTGACTATAGAGCACCTTAAATTTATTCCCCACTACTGAAGCACTCTCTATTGTTGGACATTGTTTAAAGATGTATCAAAATGTTTAAAAATGCCAATAACTTTTGATTCATTTAGCCTATTGTCCTGGGACTGATTTCTTGGGTCATGCCGTGTATGATAATACCCAATTTGCCATGGTCGGCCATACTTCCTGTCCTTCAATCTGAATTTCATTAAAAACGTACTTTTTAGAACTCCTCCCAGACTGTACTTCCGATTTGCACAAAATTTGTTGTGTAACATCTAGGAACACACTCCCAATAAAAAGTTATTAAAACCTTTTTAATAGACCAAATGGTTCTCGATTAGCGCACCAACGAATTAGATGACAAGACGCCAAAAAGATGCTGTATCTCGGCAAGGCTTTGCCATATCGACATGAAACTTTATGTGCCATTGCCACCAGACCCTGATCGCACCATACAAATTTGGTGACAGGGCCATTTCTTGGTCAGAAGTTATAATGAATTGTATTTTAATACAAACAAAGTTTTTTTATATAGTTTTTTTCTTGAAATCATAATCGGTGACGTCCAATCATATTTCCTTACACGTCGTTGGTGTGCTTGGCCCCGTAATTGCTGCTTGCAGCTATATTTTCCCTGTAGGTTTGCAAAAGTTCCCTGTGATCTTTTGTCTTTGTGGAAATAATCATAAACAGCTACTACTACAGCAAGAAAAGAGAGCGTGTGCAAGAAAGAGAGAGAGAGAGTGTCTGTGTGTGCAGAGGTAGAAACCACCTCCAGCAGATCTCTATCTAACCTTTGCCCTCAAACCTATTTCTTTAGTCACCCTCCATAACAAGCCCCTCCACCTACCAAATATATCTCATAAGCCATCATCTGAAGAGACAGCTGCCTCATCGCCCTCATTGCGACTTGATATGTGAATGGTATTATAACAGTATTAAAACACACAGGTCATACACTCAGAACCTCATGTTTCTCCTTTACATTGACTCATTAGTGACACTTAAGCTGTCACAGAAACACAAACAGATGTACTGTACATTTCAACATAATTCATGTTTTAAATGTTTTCTACATAAATAATATTATTTATTTTAGTAATGTATTTTAAAGTAATTTAATTGAAAGACAGTAACTGTAATCCCATTAAACAAATTTAAAATGTAATGCATCACTCTACTTTTTTGACAAAGAAATAATTATATTGCAGTAACTAATTACTTTTTTTATCAGGTTGCACCCAATACTGATAACAGATGTGATACATGTGCCAGAAAAGGTAATCCAGCACTTTTACTGCAATTTAATGGTTTTAATGTATGAAAGTGGCTATTGAGGGGGAAACGTTGCCGCAAATATTAGATTAGAGGTCGATTAATTGAGTTTTGTCAAAAACAGATTCTTACATTTTTACATTTGTTCCGCTTAATCTTAAATTTTGGATCCTTGGTTCCTATGTAGAGCTTTTCAAATCAGTCACTTATGAGGTTCCATTTAGAAGGCATCTGTCTGTATGGGCAATAGACAGACAGCAAGGCAGAGACTAAATTACTTACATGCATTCTCCTATATCTGTTAAATGTGACTAAATCATTCACAAGGTCCTTTTTTTAGTGTGGATGAAAATGGGAAAGTAAGACTGGTGACTGGATTTGATACAGTACAGAGCGATAAAAGAATGTAATTATAGAGAGTTGGACAAATAAAGGAATAGAGAATGCAAAATGTACAAAACCTTGGAGGGATGAAGGGATGGAAGGACGGAGTTATGAAGATATGCACTCAGCTTGTCATAGCTCCAGGCACTGTGGCTTTGTGATGTGGGTTGAGCAACAGCATTACTCATTTCACATTCCAAATTCTTACTCTGTACCATCGTCCACCTTCTCTCTCTCTCTCTCTCTCTCTCTCTCTCTCTCTCTCTCTCTCTCTCTCTTTCTCTCTCTCTCTTGCCTTAAGTTGACAGACATTACTTTTTTCATTACTTTTCCCTTTATCTTTTTAAAGGGAAATGCTTTTTACCATTTACTCTCCCAATACTCTTTTTTAGTCAGTTCTCTCTCTCTCTCTCTTTTTAACTTTCTTCCTTCAGCATGTCATATGGTGGTCTTATACAGCGCAAAGCAAACCATAAGGTTGCAAATTCATAGAAATGTGTTCTTGCTCAAGGCTAAGGAGCTAAGCATCAGTATGTTCCAATAAGTAACACATAAACCAGTAATCTATGTAAAACTATGTAAGCCATTATGGATAGAGGACATTTGCTAAGCAACGGAAAATAAGATTTATGAAAATGTCCACTGTATGTGACCTATTTACTTAAATGCACCTCATCACCTAAAGGGAAATCATCCTTCTTGTATGCATCACTGTCCTGGGTCGGCTTGAGATGTTTCATCTTGAGCTTCAAATATGATTCAATTTACTTGTAATTTATCAAATAGCTATCTGGTGTTTTTATGCTATGTGTATCTGCTTTCTATCCAGACTGAAGATGGCAGATAAACTGTCCTGTCCCAAGAGGGTAACAGACCTACCTGCTTGACCTTGCAGAGCAAACAAAACAGTGTTACACACACATGTTGGTGCGGCTATCCTTCTGAGGACTCTCCATAGACATAATGATTTTTATACTGTACGAATTACAGATTCTCTCCCCTAACCCTAACCCTACCCCTAAACCTAACCCTCACAAAAAACTTTTTGCATTTTTACATAAAAAAACAAACATTGTTTAGTATGTTTTTTAAGCAATTTGAATTATGGGGACACTAGAAATGTCCTCATAAACCACATTTAGCATAATACCCATGTAATTACCGGTTTGTAACCTAAAAAATGTCCTCGTAAACCACACAACACCCCCCCCCCACCCCCAAACACACACAATTTTGATTACATTAAAACAAACACATATATTGCAGAAAAATATATCAAGACAGGGAGGCAAACACACTTTTATGCAAGAACAAAAGCACAATTTGAGACATAATGAAAGGGATGGAAATATACATTTACATCAAAGACATAGAAATGCACAGTTTTTGAGGAACACACACTCTCTCCCCTGTTGCAGACCTCTCTCTAGGGGATGTGTGCGTGAGAAGAGAGCTGTGGACGCTGGGCTTTGGGGAAATGAAGGCTTTAGGATTCATTATTAAACTAGTGCTGCATCATCCCTCCCAGACCTCGCAGTTCTCTTACTTCTGTCTCAAACAAACATCAAACAGTGGCTGTTTCTCAATGTCCATTCTTTCTGCGTTCTTACGTTCCTGTGGACTTGTTTGACATCATCAGTCAACTCCAAAAAAAGAAAATAGTTAAGAGGTTGTTGAATCTACATATCACAGCACATATCAAAACTCACATAGATGCGTTTTACGTCCACATATCTTCCGAGTTCGCCCTTTCAGTGTAGTTATGCAAGAGTGATTTTCACAAGAACGGAAGAACGAGAACACGTTCTTAACACTGAGAAACACCCAGTGACTTATTCACATTAGCCATCTTTCTCCCTGTTGAATTTCCATGCTGGTCCAAGCTGGTTAATGCTAGTTAGTGCTGGGGATCAGCACTTTTAAACTCCAAAGAGCACATAAAGCAGCATACACATTATCCATACGACTCCAGTGGTTACATTTTTGTCTTCTAAAGCAATATGATCGTTTTGAGTGAGAAACAGATCAATATTAAAATCTTTTTCACTATAATTGTTTCCTTCTGATCACTCTCTAATGTGAGTCCATGAGGGGAATCAGTTCACACAGCCTCTTGTGTGATGTAAGCGTGTCGGCATGTTCAAATGAAAGCAAAACCAATAAAGCTTGTGAACAGCATTCTCTTGTAAACAAATCGAGCTGCACTTCCAGTTGTATTGTGTCAATTCTAGCGCAAACATGCCAACGTGCTTAAGTCATGCGAGAGAAAGAAAACATGGATGAAACCACTTGAGTAAACCACTTTATGCTGCCTTCTGTCCTTTTTGGTGCTTGGAAGTGTTGGACCTCATTGACTTGCATTGTATGGACAAAAACGTGATCGTGATTGGTGATCGTATTTCCATCAAAATATCTTCGTTTGTGTTCTGCAGAAGAAAGAAGGTCATATGAATTTGAGACGAAGTAAATGTGAGTAAATGATGAGAGGTTTATCTATTTGGGTGAGCTATTCTTTTAATTTCTGAAACTAGTGGGAACCAGCATCCAAAACATTCTGGTGACCAGCAATGCTGGTCTTTTCAACAGGGCTTTCATATATTTTTAATTTATTCATCCCTATGCTCATTCACTCGCTCACTCACTCACTCACTCATTCTTCATCCCTCCCTTCTGTCTGAACTCTACCTTTCTCTTCTTGACATGCCCCAAGGGACAGAAATTCCTTTGTTGAAGCATGCGTGCATCAGTGTGTGTCCTTAAGTTTATTTGACAAGGCATAAGTTAACTGTTTTAAGACCTTTGGTTTACCAAATCAGCCTTTATTCACAAAGCTGCCACATGCCATGCATGTTGTCTTGTAAACATGAAATCTCTGGCCTGCTTCGCCAAACGTCTCATTCTGTGTGTCTTTAATAAATGTAAGTACTGGTAAACAGTCATTAAATGAGGTCTGGGTTAAGGATGTGGGCAGACAGTGAAAGCACGAATCTGTTTGATAGAGCACAACCATTATGCTCATTACATCTAAACAGAGAATGGGAGAGTCTTATTAGAGCTATTACCTTAACACACATCAAACACGGCAATACACACATACTTTAATGATCACTGTGTATGTGTACTTGTGTATCTTGATGAGTTGACCAGTGCGTGATGAGTCAGCTTATGAACATCACTAACAAGACTATTGCTATGACCGAATGCCCATACTTCCCTACTATATAGTATGCCAAAAACAGTATGCCTATGGAGTAGTATGCCCAAATCCTCAGTATAAATAAAACATTAAGCAAGAAATATCCATATGACCTAATAATTCTGGCAAGATTCTGAATTGAAGATCCAGTGGACACTTTACAGTCCCATGATGCCTCGGGAGCTGAATAGACATCATACTAGAAACACTGGATTTTAAAAAATGGCAGAGAACCACGAGTTGGACGGCTCTTCTCAACAGTAAGTGGTAGGCAGTATATCAAGAAAGCTGTTCCTTGTGCTTACAGTAAATGGTGCTTGTGAACAAAACCGAAATAGATCATTTTTGCGGCTGTTGTTATGTGTTCGGGTCATGGGACAATGCTCACATTCCCAGATAAAGGACAGTGTGTCCAGAATCTGTTCATACTACTCACATGCATACCTAAATAATGTACTGTATGTATTGACTATATATGTACTAGAATATATATATTCTTTAAACATTACAAAAAAGTTTTGATGTAAGTAGATAAAAGGTAAAAAAAAATAAAAAATTGTCCACAACACTGGCAGAAATTACACGGTCCATTAAAGTGGTACACTTTTTTTTTTCCCCACAAAAACACAAAAAGAGTTAACAATGTCAAAGCTGCTCTTTTCCAACTATAATGATCGCTAGCTGTCAATACAGTTACAATTTTGCTTGGTTTAATTTAAAATTATAAACTAAATAATAATATTTTATATACAGGGGTTAAATTGGGCCGGAACGGTTCAGAACGCCATTCTGGCACCTTCAAAACAACATAAATAAATAAAATAAAACAGGAACACTTACCTCTCTCACCGTGGCCCACTTTCTATTAAGGGTACATATAAATTGCGAAATATGCAACCAAATATGCAACCAACCCATTTATGACACCCACTGATATCCAGCTGCAATTTTGATTGGTTTATTAAAAAGCTGTATGGGGTGTTTTGAATCCGGGACCACTCGCATCAAAAGCAAAGTTCAAGTTAAAATCAAAAGCAAAGTTAAAATTGGGCCAAACTGTAACGTTTTCAGTGCTATTTGTATCCTCATGCGACCCGCATCCTTCTGCATGGACATTGTGTTTTGTCTGTACTATACGCTATGCATAATTTAATTTAATTTATTCTGACTGTTCTCAGTTCATGACACTCTGGACTGTCTTTAAAGGGTTAAACTTTTGATGCACTGAGTCACTGTTAAACACAATGACCACTAAAGTGGACTATAGAGCTATTTTTCCCTTAGAAATCCTATATTTACTGTGCATTATCACATTGAGAATCAGTGTTGCTTTCAGAGGCTTTATATGGAGTTAGGATGCATTTCGAACTGTTCTGAGAAAAGTGCAGACAGACAGCATGCTGGAGGTTAAGTCATTCACTAAATTGAAAGCAAGGGAGCAAGGGAGCATCCCATAGCTTTCCTATGCAGCCAAGGGCATTCACTCCTAACATCCGACCAAAAGGTTCAGTTTCAGGCTGTAGATAATGTTGGAACCACTCAAAATGGTTGGCAGACATGGGACAATGGTAATAAGTATACAGTAGATTCAGAATGTATAATGTTTAATTTTATTTGAGCATGGTAGACAGTGATTGGATGATGCTGGCAATTACTTTGAATCAGAATTACATTTCTGATTGGTAAAATGCTTCAGCTCTGGCTATCGCTTGTTTGTTTGACTGTGAAAAGAGAGGACATTTAAATTTTGCTGCTGAAGTAGAAAAAACATTGTAACTAAAGTCATATCAAGTAAAATAATTTTTATTTGCAGACTTTTCCAATGCAGCTTTACAGAAAGTCAGCTGTAAT
Source organism: Myxocyprinus asiaticus (assembly GCF_019703515.2). NCBI lineage: Eukaryota > Metazoa > Chordata > Actinopteri > Cypriniformes > Catostomidae > Myxocyprinus > Myxocyprinus asiaticus. The sequence goes on from NC_059356.1 coordinate 23,891,063, forward strand.
GTCTGTAACGTATTAAAACATGAATAACCAACACTTCTGGAAACATCATAAACAATAAATAATAATTAAAAAAAATCTGATTTCCTATAGCTTGGTATTATTTAAAAATGTCACAACTTAGACCAGCTGTCCCCATATGACATACATTTTTAGGGAAACTATATGCCCAATTTAACCCCTGATTATAAATATGTTACATTATTTTACATTTCTATTAAATATATTATATTATTAATATAAATAATATATAAATTGGTCAGGATTTGAACCTGGGTCCCTTTGCACTCTACACAAAATCTTTAATTTTAAACTAACATTGCTCACATTAACTGCTACATTTTTAAAGCACGTCTCCCGCCATGTTTAAGTGAGCCAGGACTGCCACTAGTTTCCCCTTTAAAAAAAATAGGTGCATGATGCCGTTGGTCACAAGACACTCACTTGGCCACCGGCAGATTTCCAGTGTCCACTACTTACTGTAGGTTTTGTTGTGGGTATACATGTGGTGTACATCATCACATGAAAGGTCAACTATTTGTATATGTTTTGTGTGAGTGAAATGAGAATGAGAAATGAGAATGGTTGAGAGAAGTGACAGGGAAATACTGCAGGTCAGGATACATTTAACTAGAAAGCAGGTGCTTGCGTGCAGAGCTCAGGACAGGTGTGCAACCACAAACACAGAAACACAGAGAGAAAGAGAAACAGAGAAAGAGGAAATTAAGCATTTTTAAATTTAAAGATATAATATTCTGACAAATTTGAGACACTATTTTTACAAATGCATTAAGTTTATTTGAATATGATATCTTAATTCTTAAATAAGGAAATATGTCACAAAAGTAAAAAAAAAAAAAAAAAAAAAAAAGAAAGAAAAAAAAAGGTAAATACATCTAAAGCTTTTGAAGGAAGCGTTGTCTTAAATATCTGGTGAAAAATTAACATTTTAATCTTAATATTTAATTTCCCCCATAAACCGGGTGAGGTAGTAGAAAAGATCCCCGGCGTGAAATGTCTAAAACACAAAGTGAAACATTACACTGTCAAAGCTATGACAACATAAACACATAAACTCCATGACCCTCAGGTTGACAAAGGGTTTTACAGCTATACAGTTTGTGCTTTAAATTTTACAATTTCAGCAGTCGCAACAGAGAAACATGCATATGCAGAACATGCTCGCATGTACAAATGCACTCTCAAAAGTAGGGAACGATTTCATTTGGGTTTCCATGGCCACCATTGGGGTTTCAGGTATTTGCATGTGCTGAGTCAGTGTGAGAACTCCAGAGTCTTTTTAGATTTTTTGTTTTCATAGAAACGGAATAGATTAGGTGAAAGCTCTCATACTTTGCGTTTGAATTTCAACTAGTGAAGAAACCTTCTTGCACCAAATGTTTTTAAACATTACAAATGTTTCAACTGAATGGCGTGCTACTGAATGCTTGGACATTCTTCCTCTTGATTAATGCCGCCACGTAGGTTAGGTAAGTACACTCTCGTTCTCATACTTTAAATTTGGATTAATCTCTAAGTGAAGAAATGCTTGTAAGTAATGTTAACAGCAAATAGAAGTAATACTTTCTTTTCGAATGCTGAAATGTGTTTTTAACTTTTTGACTCAAATTTGGATAACAAATGTCATTCTTTGTAATTTGTGTGGAAACATGATTTTCTAACGGAAAAATAATAAAAGGACAAAAAAAAAAATCAATAAAAAAAAACATCTTTACAAAGACCTCTATTGGGCATCCAACATGCAATCTTTGAACTCTGGCACATTCTGGAGAAAAAGCACTGTTATTTGCTCTGATTGGTAATGAGCTAAATAAGGCACTGGAATGGACTTTATCAAAGGCCTCACACACATGAAAGGGCTTATGATGAGCCTCAATTTATAGGGCCGAGAGGTTGGCTTACTAGGTAAAGAGATGTTTTCCTTTGTTCTGAATAAGACACACTCACTCTCATTGCCCTTGATGGGAAAGTAAAATATAAAGACTACAAACTCAGATGGCCAGATATTTGCACACACTACACAGCTGTAGGGAGAGGTAATGTTTGGGTCACACTGTAATGACACACTTTGTTCTAGATGTTCCCTAATGCTTGTGGTTGTTGACATACAATATATATATATGCAGGAAAGTGGCATATAATGCAGCAATATGGCAGATTAAACAAAAAATTCTCTGGAATACCAGTAAGTGTACTTGTAATTGGTGCAACGGTTGATCAGTTTTGTCTAACTGCAATAAATATGTTCCTATCTATTACCAGATGCAGCCATTAAACGATCATTCAAGATATAAACATAACATTGCTGATTATGTAACATATTGTTACACCCCCCCCACCCCCACCTCCCCAAGCCCCCCGTTATATATCTGTTATATATATATTCACCAAAAGCATTCAGAAGTGCTTCATATTCTCAGTATACGTTTTAAGTCATAAGTGGACTCTCAGAGCAATAGACAGATATACAGTATAGGCAAATATAGAGACAAACAGTCAGACATGCAGTCAGAAAAGTAATTGGGCAGACTGCCTCAAAACTATTAGTTTGAGTATTAATGAACATTGCAGATCTCAAGTCCATTGCCATAAAGTGTGCGTTCGGCACAAACTGATCAAAAGGCAACCATCCCTATGGGGTTCTTAGATAGTCACTGGCTTAACACTACATTTCAGCAAAAGTCAAGCAGTTCCACTTCATGCGAGATGAGCTCTCAGTTTGAAGACAAGGATTCCATGACAGAAGACGAGCAATTTTCATTTACTCAAGCATCTCACAAATGCTCTCAGACCCATGTAAAAGTTCGCCTACACTTGTCTGGGAGCCCAGAGTTTGAGAGAGTGACGTTCAGTATTTAGACATCTCATTGCAGCCAATCTAAATCGGGTGAGACTGGCAGATGTTCTCTCTTTTGATCATCATCAACATCTTCTACCTTAGCGTTACCTGGATGATAACCTCCAAACCTTTTCCTCCTGAAATACATCTTGTGCATTTATCCTCTCTTTAAATTCTACTAGTTGACTTTTCCATGTAATGCATGAAGTACCCTCCTCACTTTCCACTTCCTCCCCTTACTCTTTGTCTCCTTCAATCTCCTGCTTGGTCTCTCAATGTTTCTTGCAGGTATAGACCTCCTCCTCTCTGAGGCAGGTTTGACACTCTACGTGACAGCACCAGCGGACTTGGCAGTGGCAGGAGAGGGTTGTGAGGTGCAGGGCTGTGTTGTAGCCACGTCCACAGCACAGGCTGCTGCAGCTTGTGTCCTTAGAGCACGGTCTGCTGGCAGTTCCAGGTGAATAGCGCGATGGCCTGCAGAAGCTGGGTGACTCCTCCAGAAACACCAGTTCGGTGGGCCTTGGCCGGGGACCTGTGTTGCTATGACGATGGGGCCCTGCCAGTTCAGTCTCCCCCGTGGCGGCATTGGTGACACTGTGCACACGAACGGCGGTATCATAACGATACTTCAGCAGGTGGCCTGTGTCATGAAAAGGGGAAAGCTGCTTCCAGCATGTCCTCACAGCACAGGAGCCAGAGACACCGTGACACTTACAAGTAGTCTTAAGTCCACTCTTCACTGCCTGAAAGGGAAAAAGACAAGGAGATAAGGAGAAATGAGTGTGGTACACAAAATACAACACTATCAGTCAAAGAAATGTGATTTCTTAAATGTGGGCAAATGTAGAAGGCAAAATGTAGAAGGTTCTGAAAGTGTGTTTATATTACAGTCACGTCCAAACTAAAATTCTTTCCTTTGAAACCACATTGATTTTGCTTCATTTATACCTTTCGTCCACACTGGAAGAGCGTTTTCCTCCACTGAAAACATAGCATTTCAAAAACGCTATTCCAAAAAGATGATGTTAGCAAACTGAAAACTGAGCTTTCAAACTTAAATGGCTTAGTGTGGAAGTGGCCTAAGTTGTAATGATTGCTACGCCCCTGTTGTGATGTTCACAAGGATAGTGTTGTGGAATTTGGTGGGTGCTCTGAGACTCCACAGCCTTGAGCTAAAGGTAGTAAATAGATGTAAATGATGGATGTCAGTGGATGCCTGGGCTGGCAGTATTTCTTCCAACTCTATGAGGACCTAACACTGCCACTCCTGATCTATGGTCAGATTTCACTGTCACATATACATCTCTGTTCCTTTGCTCTCTCTTTATATATCCCTGTGTTTGAGAGCCAAATCTCATTGTTTTTATTTACATATTTTTTGTGTGTTTATATGTCCTATTCATCTTCCCCTCAGTCCACTTATTGGTAAGTTGTAGAGCAGTCAATCTAAAAGTGCCCAAGGGGAGATGAGAGGTCAAATGGTCGATGGGGGTGTTCCACCCTACACAGGTATGAGGTCTCACCTCAGGGCCACCTGAGAAAGATAGTGAAGGAGAAGCGAGGAAATGGAGGGAATCTGAACAGGGAGGGCATTGTGAGGACTCAACCACCTTTGCTTGTTTTTGTTCACCGCCATCTGTGGCCTGAGGTGTCAACTGTGGGGAAACAACAAAACCGGAGACTGATAAGATCCATGTTTGTCCAGCGTTCTTTTCTTACGCTCTCCTTGAATATCTCTCTCTCTCTCATAAACTCTGACTCCTTTTGCGTTCTGTCTCTTTCACCCTGAGGCTACCAGTCTCCTGGTAACAGGGCTGTTTTGGGGGATGTTATGAGGATTTATGAAAGTCTGGGAGAGTGGCGGTGGCAGCTGCAGCAGTGAGACTGGTAGAGCGGGAGGCATACAGTAGGTGGAAAAATTGCTCGTATATTACAGAGGCCTCCACTCTGCATAATTGCCCTTTTGGGAGACCTCTAATTTTGAGAGGGCCCCCACAGCAAGCGCTGTCATGCCTGGACCAGGGAAAGAAACACCTGGCTCCACAGAACTGGCCAATTCCTGCTCACCTACTTGCCTCACTCCACTCACTGAACTCTCCTTTGGGCTACAATGATCTAGGAGACCGCACCCCTCCAATCAAGAAACTCCTCTAGTGTTCACAGGACGGGAAGGTAAGAGAGAAGTTAACCCTTTAAAGATGCGCTCTTCTTTGGATTGAAGAGGAGAGTGAAAGGCTCTGTTATCACTTATGATATCACAAATAAAAAATGTACTACAATGTTTTTTTGTTTTGTTTTTTTGGACATGGTACCATGATAACAGGCCTACTATTTTATTTTATTTTTTTTTTTCATATCGGTCAACCACTAATCTGAATATTGGGGTCTATGATGATAACGGCTTTGATGTAAATACAGGGGTGGGTTTATGATTTCTGAGGCCCCAAGCAACCGACCAACCGGCCCCATTTAGAAAATGTTGCTTAAAAAATTACATAAAATTGATATTAAATTATAATTTTAAATTGATCCTATCAGCCGTTGTAGTCAAGTACATTCAAAATGTTTAATGAAATAAAATTCTAGTTCAAGATAATTAATGCATGTTTTACAGTTTTTTCAACAATACAGTGATTAAAAAAAGTAATATTTACCTACATATATTTTTACAAAACACTTGTAAAGTTTTTTTTTTTTTTTTTTATGAACAGGGTGTGTAAAACCTACTACACCTCACTAAACCTACTTCACTCACTAACATTTTGTAATTCAGTTATTATTTATTATTTATTATTATTATAACCCAACAATTATTCATTTTTGTCCAGTTTTTCATTATAATACAGTATCATACAGTATTATTATTATTACTTTGAGGATTTGTTGTATACAATAGTAATATATTTCTGTCTTATTTACTTTACTTTCACCTGGAGTTTATATTCTAATGCTGAGGCTGTATTTTATGTAAGCATCATAGGCAACATTCAGTAACAATAAACATACAAGGCATGGCAATCCGTCAGCACACTAGAGAAGAAGGAAAAAACATTGTTTATCAAGGGCTGAAGTGCAGAATATTTGGTGCAGAATATTCCTGAATAATGTTAAACATTGTAACAGTCCCCTCTTTGCAACCAGAACTTGTTCAAAACGTTAAATCTTAGTGACACCAGCACTACAAAGAATCTAGACACCGCACGACGAATGAAACAGAACGCAGGTGTCTCGACATGCGTTTTTGAGACCTGAAGTTATTTTTAACTTGACACAGTGTCTAAAAATGTGCCGGTCCTGCGAGAGACACTGCAAGACACAGTGCAGCAGTCAAGGACGTTCGTCCAGCATGTTTACATAGGAAAACAATGGAAAAACAGAGCAGACACATGCAAAAGCACGTTCGGTGTAAAGGGCCCCTAACTCAGGGGCTAAACAAGTTCGGAAGTCCTGTATATTTTTTCATAAATTACAAACCCAAACCCAAAGTCCTACTTGAAAAACTGACCCAAACCTGGCAGACCTCTAACGTGAACCACTCTGAGAGCGCTGATAACAGCATATTCAAGTGGTTTTCTAAGAGCTTTCCTACTTTCCTACTTTTTTCCTGCTTCCGCACAATTTGCGGTTCTCATGCACTCTATTTGCAAAACTCTTCACACAACACTCAGCAGTCCAGCACAATTGTCATTGTGAATACACCTGCTCCAAATCTAAAACCAATGGAGTCAACCAAACAAAACTCAATGAGATAATATGGTAAACACATCTTACCTGTGCAAACATAATCAACCAAAACTGAATACTTCACTGTCTCAAATATATAAAAGTCAAACAATTGCTCATTGAAACATCAAAAACATGGAACAACAAAGAGTATGAGGAGGTAGAGGAAGACAGACACAGAAATATATAAAATGAGATAAGAGCTACTTTGAAAGATAGTGTCATCAACAATGGTATGAATTTTACAGAAGCTGGACAGAGAGTGCTGGCACATGTAAATTAATATTCTGCAGCTAGAATAATTAGGACATTTCGAACTGAGAACAGGTAAGTTGTTTGTTACAGGTATTTCTTACAGTATTTTATACTGTCGTGCACAATACGTCATTTTCCTATGTATGGGAAACCCAACTTTTTCAATCTCTACAGAACTGAGAGAAGACCATCAAATATTGGGGGGAAAAATGTGCCTGTTCACCCCAAATTAAGAAGCTCAAATTGTCAATATGGTGGTGGCCAATACTGTAGTGATATCACTGTTTTTTGGCTACTATTTTACAGTACATAGCCAAGTTTTAATTTCTAAAGGTGACACTAAATACATTGAGAATTGAGTATGCAGTAAATACAGCAAATTGGGAAATAAAATGTCTATTTCTGAAGTGTCAGACAATGTTTGTTTGTTTTTCAATCTGAATAAAATTCATTTTTATGAGAGTGTGTTATCTTTTGCAGCACAGTGTATTAACTGATGCTTAGTGTGTGCAACATAAATGCTTTTATGAGTGTGATTCTGATTAGATAATTTAGTTTTGACAGCTGTGGGTAAAGTTTTTCAGCAAATAGTGAGTTTTTCCTTGTGTGAGTTTGGAACTTTGGTGTTTTATAATGGACTTTGTGTATGTAGTTTGAGGAAATAGGTCAATGATTCTGTAAAATGTGTGTATCTAATTGGGAAAAAACTGTAATCATTCAGTACCATTTCATATCAAAGACCATAGTATTACATTTTGATACCATATACTGCCATACTTTTTTTGTAAGAGACACAACAGTATACATCAACAGTTTCAGGTTCGATTGCTCTCAGATCTGGGAAGTGCACTGTGAGTTAGCTGCAGTAATTCCTTTTTAATAGGTTAAATAGGTCTATAATGCTAATATAAATCCTGCACTAAAGCTGGAGCACGTTTGAAATAATTCACACCATTTTACAGCTTACCCGAATACCGACGTTAATGTTATGAGCGTCGATCTGGGCACGCAGGTCCTTGCTGACCCGTTTTTGCCCCAGAAACTTCTTGAGAAACTTGGTGCTGTATTTCAAATTGTCCCCGCACACACCCCACTGCCAGGCCTCGCGCTGCTGCAGACCCGGAGAATCATCGCAGGTGCAGCGCTCCATCCGCCCTGAGCTGCACGCTTTGGCCAGCGCGTGAGACAGCGCTGCTGATGACACCGCGAGCAGAAAGGCCGTCTCTTTAAAACCTGATAGATGGACAAATTCATTATTGAGTATTGTGCATAGCTACTTTAAATGGGCAATACTATAAAGTGGATATGAGCCTAAATATGTCAGCACTTCTATTGACTTCTTGTGACAAATCGTTTCTGCTGAATAAAAAGGCTAAATGTAAATGCAAATGCAAATATAGGCCTAAATGTCATACTATGTCAAATGTCTTTAAAAGGAAATTCTAATGGTCATTTCCATTATTTCCAAACAAATCAGTGTCAATGCGCTCATTTGATGTAATTGATGCTTATTTTAAAAGAAATCTCCTTGTGCGTACAAAATGCTATAGATGCAGCGCCACGAACACAGTCTAAAGTAAAATACTTTTTTTTTCTTTTTTTTTTTTTACTTTAGACTGTGTCTAAAAAAGAGACGCGGAGCAGGGGTCAAAGACGTCCGTCTAGCCCAAGTTTACAAAACAATTGAAAAACAGCGCATATAAGCGCATTCGGTGTGAACGCCCCTTACCCTTCCATTTAAGTCCTCCATTATGCTTGTTGAATTTTCGGACCATATACTACAACTTTTCCAATTAAGTGTTAAGTACAGTGTTTTGTCATGATCCCTTCACCAAAACCCCCTCCCCTCATATTATTGTTTGCTTGGCCCACAGCTGAGTCGAAGGGTGTATTTTGATCCAATTAATTATTATTTTGACAAGGAAACGTTCTCTGTCAGATGAAAGCGCGCGAACACGCCGCCCTTTTCCTCTTGAGAACAGGGCGCTTTTCCGCGAGTTAAAAATACTCCATCTGGCCCCGCGAGGCCTCACCGCACAGGGATTCCGCGCTTCCCAAGCCCCTAATTACCAGCGAACTGACCAACGCATGGCTTTCACATTCACATCCTGCACATTTACGCACATGTCCGTTTGGAAAGAGGCACCACGAATTAACGGGAAGATAAATGGAAGGTTCTGCGTCGTTGTTAAGAGGCCTAAACATTCCCACCTCTGGCATATAGGCAGCGAGGTTCTATTTAAAAGCTACCAAACATTTTCATTTGTGTTTTGTGGGAACATTGTGCGAAGGGATCTCAAAACACATAGAGGGTCCATAACACCTTACCTCGTTTTAAAAGGCTTTCACGGCCATCCATGCTGCAGTTCCAGCGCTCGTTGCGGAACTGATAGCGGCACTCCAGGAAGCTGAGGCGGACAGATTCCCTCAGAGTCTCCGCCATCCCCGGTTCCCGCCGACACAGGCGCTTTTGCCGGCGCGTCAAAGTCATCTGCTCGCATTGCTTCAGGTGCGCTTTACCGCTCGGAGGCTCGTTAGAGAATGGACCCGGCAGAAAGACCAGGGGTTCGCGACCTGTAAGCCTAACAATGAAAATAAAATAATCCAGTAAATAAAACTACTTGCCTTGGTAACACTGACTTTTCAACAAGGTCAATTTTGATTCTAAAGAATACACACACACACACACACACACACACACACACACACACACACACACACACACACACACACACACACACACACACACACCATATGATATCTAGCCTTCATTAACTTCTGAAGTTTATTATTTGTTTAGAAGTTGCACGTTTTGCTCTCTTGCTGATTAACTTGTCAATGAAAACCCTAATCATGTTGTTGTTGATGATGTTGTTGTAGTGGTGACACATGCGCTTTGAATACATTTTTAAATACATAATTTGAATAGTCGTGTCTGAATAGAGAATGCACACGTGTTTTTCCAGAGTCACTCAATAGTTTGGAGAATGCGCGCCTGTAGCTATTTGGAAATGCACTGCTGTGGCGCACAAGAAACTACAGCAACCACTCTTCAATAAAATACACTGCAGAGTGTTTTTACATGTTTATAGGATTCTTAATATAAACACCAGTGGGGCAACGTCCTGTGAGTATGAGCCAGAAAGATCTTAATGATCAGGTAGCGCGAGGGCAAGGACACGGTGCCAAAACCATCGAAAGACACTGCAATGCTCCTTTGGGCAATAATCGACTTGAACAACAGACCATTGATTTGTTTCTTAAAACTAACTAATAATAATAAAAAATAATAATAATAAATAAAAAAACATGTAATTGCATGTGATCAAAGAGCTGGTACATTCAGGACCATGAAAGCAGGTCAGAAGTCTAAGTGTCAGATATGTGGTATGAATATACCACATATTGCAAATAATTTTCATTCTCATTTGATTATTTGTATTTGTACTATACAACCTGCGTTTCAAACTTAATTGTGAAACTGAAAAGAAAAAGAAAGAAAGAAATGAATGAATAAAAAGCAATAACAAGACATGCGTAATTACGCATGGGATATCCAAGATCACCAACATCTCTCCACATGTTGCGATAGACAGAACTCTAAAAGACCCGTTTATTCTTTGTTCCATAACATAAAATGAGAATAGTCCTTGTCAAGCATTAAAATGATGCACTCCGAGACAATTTTCATGAATTTAGAAAAGAGGGATGATATAAAAAAAAACACTGCTGACCCGAAATAGGCTGCTGCATGGGAGAGAAGAAGGCAGAGGGCGATAAGTCGCAGGGGACAGGCAGTCCTCGGAAGCCCGGTGCACATGATGACGGGTCGACGCTGCTCTTCATTGCGCTGTCTGTCCGTGTAGAAATCCCCGCTGTGCTGGACAGCGCAACTTCTTAAAGGGGCAGAAACTCATTTTAGCCCTTGGGGTGGCGCAGTCCCAAAAGAGGTGAGGCGTGTGGAACGCGCGTCAAATTTATTGGATCATCCGTAATTTACTCCTCCCAGTGCCAAGGAGACTACCCTTATTTCGCAACAGATTGGCAGGTGCACGTACCTGCTGAATGGCACAGATAGTTCACATTTAGGCTATTTAGGGCAGGGCCAGTTTCAGACAACTTCCATCGTTTCCAACGTCCAGGTCTGAGCAGAGAGCCATTTAATCTTTGAACACCACAATTAGGTAATCAGTGCAGTAAAATGCACTAATCATTTGCTGTTTAGTGAATTATCAAGTAAAATGATCATTATGTGCATTGCATGTTACCATTTTTCCTGCTTTTGAAATAGTAATAGGCAGCTGTTTACAAAATAATGGAGCATGCGCACATATCATGTATCTGAAGGTTTGTAATTTTAAAAAATGTGACATTGATTTAAACTATTCTATTGGTGTTCTACCACCTTGATATTTCATTTTTGATGTCAACCCAGCCTTGACATAGAACATTGAATAATTCAGACTTTTAAGTGTCACATCATTGTTATTCTTTTTTATAGCATCTAAACTGTAAACAGGTTCTCTGAGTTCAGTAAGGATAATGAAAAGTGTCTGTTTACTCTTGTTTAATTCCGACACACTGTTTACAAAACTGTGGCTCCATTCTTATTTCCTCAACATCATTAACACACAGGCGTCTTTGACGCTGTTGTTTCACTCTTGTCATCACTAAGCACAAGATATAATGAGTTAATCATGACTAATCTTTCATCTCAGTTCCTGTCCCTTACATCAGTGACTGACCAACTGGGCAACAGATTTCCCTTATGATGTCACCTTCTTTGTTTAAGACACCCATCTATATGATGGAGGTGTGTCAGGTGCACTTCCTGCTTGTGCTGTGAGCAAAGCAAACATGTGGAGGAGACATATTGAAATCTGAATAATATGGGTGAATAAGACATTTATGTGAGGCGTCAATGGAAATACACAATCCTTGTTTCATCTTAGAGGGACCATTGCCATATTTTGTTGTCTTAGAGATGATGCAGCAGACAATACATGCACTTAGGACAATGTTACATAGATACAAACTCCTTTGAGAATGTTATGTGTGATCTATCAAATGGGTTTATCTTGTTGACAGTAAAACCTTGCATACCAGAATCTAGATTGGTGCCAATGATATTCGAGTTGTTGGATGAAATGATATTTTAGGCAGTTTAGTCCTTGAGAATGTTATTCTTCATATAGTATACACTCAGAAAGCAAAGAACTTTGTGGAATTGTTACTAATAATAGTATGAACTAAAATGCAATTATTTCTCCAACAATTTGTTCATTTATTTACTTATTTTACATTTTAAGGATCTCTCAGGTATGAGAGAAAAGCCTGATTTGTCATATGGTCTATTTCTTTGCCAAAACTGTTAGTGTAATTTGCAAGAAATCTCATCAGCCTGAAGTTTTCAATGTAAAGAATTTGTTTAATAAATATAAGGGCAGAATCTCCATGTTTCCAGCTTTATTGTTAACATACTTTACACTTGTTTGCAAACATGACTTTTTAAGTGAAAATTTAACTTATATTCTTAAATATGCTTTCAAATGGTCAGAGCCCAATGCTGGCCCAAATGAGCACCTCCAGGTCCCACAGTGACCTTAAAGGGATAGTTCATCCAAAAATGAAAATCCTCTCATCATTTACTTACCCTCATGCATCCCAGATGTGTATGACTTTCTTTCTTCTGCTGAACACAATCAAAGCTTTTTAGATGAATATTTCAGCTCTGTAGGTTCATCCAATGTTTTCAGAAGATATATGATAGGTGTGGGTGAGAAACAGATAATTATTTAAGTCTTTTTTCTATCAGCCTCCACATTCTTCTTCTTTTGTTTTTGCCGATTTGCATTCTTCGTGCGTATCGCCATCTACTGGACAGGGAGGAGAATGTACAGTAAAAAAGGACTTGTATGTATCTTGTATGTAACATGTATCTGTTTCTCACCCACACCTGTCATATCGCTTCCGAAAACATAGATTAAACCACTTGAGTTGTATGATTACTTTTATGCTACCTTTATGTGTTTTTTGGAGCTTCAAAGATCTGGTCACCATTTACTTGCATTGTGAGGACCTAGAGAGCTGAAATATTCTTTTAAAAATATTTGTTTGTGTTCAGCAGAAGAAAGAAAGTCATTTTATGAGCGAATTTCCATTTTTGGGTGAACTATTCCTTTAATATCTCATGTCTGCCATCCAAGTACAAGTACAAGAGCAATATATATATTGCTTTGACGGTTCAAATAATTGCCAGTTCAGGCTGTGTAACTGCTATAGCTTAACCCTGTTCACACATGTATCCAGGTAAATTACAGGAAAATCGTTTGGTTGACTTTACTGGTAAATGTACTACATGTGCTATTCACACATACCATCAATATGGAAAGTTATAAGTAATGATGCAACTTTGCAAAAATTGCCAGAGCAAAATTTACCAGTATTTTCAAAAAGGTCGTGTTCACACATGACCTCTAACCTGAAATTTGCAGGTAATTTTCTGGAAAAGGCTGTATGTGTGAAAAGGGCTAATGAGAACATATTACACCATCTAGTGGACTATTGATGCTATGATTTGATACTTTTTTTTTAAATAGGTCCCTTCCTTTGAGAAAACAAACTTAGCTTAATAGTATGTCTTACTACTTTTTATTTAATTTTTTTTATTTGATCTACATTTTTATATAGGTTGGACACTAAGACCCACATTTTTTACCCAGGCCCTTTCCATTTGTACACTGAATGTAAACAGACTGAACTATCCACCTTATTTTTCAGCAAAACAAGGGTGCAACATTAGCAACATTGAATGTGGACAACTTCCGGTATAAGTCACTTCCAGCTATACAAAAATACTACATTATGCTGCTTTATATTACAGGCTGGCAATAAATGTTGACATATTATTATCATTAATTATGATTTTAATAAACTCATTGGTTTTGAGCGCATATAGTTTTATCGTTTATCGTATTTTGCCATTGTTTAATCACACTGTTGCACTGGCAGAATAAATTAAATCAGGCGCTGACACGGACAGTCCTGGGCGCCATCTGACATGCCTCCACAAACTTTACACAACCAGCAGAGAGAAGATGCCAGTGTTGTATTGAATTGTGTTCCTCGTCGGAATCTGTTTCCCCCTAGCCGCGATAGGGTATGGGGTTATGGTAGGTAGGGTAGTGTAAGTTAGGCTTAGGTTTGTGCACGGGGGAACGCATTCTGACAAAGGAGAATGTTACCGTCATATACTGTTCCCCACATACAGATCTGCTGGGGGGAAACAGATCCCGACAGGGAAACAGAGTTTGACACAATACCGGGAAAATGCTGCTTCAACTTTCTTTGCACCAAAACTGCATCTTGTTCCATTTTGGCAAAATACTAAACGCATTTTACTCTCCATTCTTTTCAGAGAGCATTTTCTGTTTCTTAGCAGTGTATAGTAAACAGACACGCAGATCCGCATTCAGCATGGCTTATGAAACATCACCTTTGGAAATAAATAAAGGCATCATCTGAGGTTATAAAGGTACATATGAACGGAGGTTTACATGGAGAAAAGTAACACTGCATCGTCTCAATCTCGTTAAAGAAAGAAGCAGATTTTATTACCGTCTCTTCAATACAACACACAGCAACAAGTGAATGGTTTACTTTTTTACTATAATTGCTGACGTTAGAAATGTATCTGACATTGGCACATAATTTTGCTGTTCATCCTGTGGTTATGTGATAGTTTATAAGCCCAGATCACTAACTCTGGTATTATAACCTTCTAGTTATTTGCCAGCGGAGCTTTCTCACATTCACCGGAAACGCAGCCGCAGCTTACTTCCGCGTTGCAAAATAAGGTGGATAACCCAATGGAAGGTAAACCATAAATGATGTGTCAAATCAGATTTAGGAGAATACAAAAGGCACAACGGATAAAAGACCTATTATTAATAGTATTATCAAAGTAGGCAATTAAACGGCAGGACGAGCACCTGCGACGCTGCAGTATCTTTGCCACTAGAGGGTGTCACCTCATACATTAAAACATCCTCGAAGCAGCCAGTCTCTTATATATTAAAAATTCCCCGCTCCTACACAAGCCCACATTTATTTATCCATTTACTTAGTAATTAGGCCCTCTGGTTATCGCGGTTCGACAACATGAGGCCCTTATCAGGGGCATGCACTTGCTAAAACCAAGGAGGTCTGGCTAAAACAGGTCGACTCATCTTTCATTATACATGGCAGGAGGCGGCCTGTACACAGTAGACTCTGCCTTCACGCCCACGAGGCAATCATTGGACGACGACGTTAACAGGGTGGGCTTTCATAAACACTTTGGATAATATGATTGGACAACAGATTTGCAAGGGCGGGGCCCATGACGCCACTGTCCTCGGACTAGAGAAAGACGCCATTTTGTTTTTAGCGGTGAGGAGGAGAACCGGAAAATTGTAGCGAAACTGCTCCAAAAGGTAAATATTGCCGAAACAACACACTTTGCGTTGTTATTCTGACATATGTTACAGTGCGCTCGACTAATTGTAATGCCGTCCACGTTTGGCCAACAGGGAATTAGACCTCCGTTTTGAAATTGTCGTTTTAGTTAGGGAGGCTAGCAGGCTAAAGAGCGGATGTTTGCTTAGCTGATGTGTAACTGCAGAACCAGCCCGCGCCTGTTTATCCTATCCTATCCTATTCTATTAATCAGGCCTTTTCAGTGCTCATTTATACATATAAATGTGTTTACTTGCTGTTTACGGAGGTGGTATAGTTACTCAGAAGTGTCTGGACAAAAGAGGTAGCAGTCTAGTAAACAGTAGAGTGATCTTGTTACCTCGCCTGCGCCCTTAGCACATTAGCAGCAGATGATTAGGCGTCGCGGCTGACACCCTGCGCGCGACACAACTACAACGCTTCCTTCACAATCAAAACTGACGCGCGTGCATTGATTCGTTGACTTTCACACGATCGGTCTAGTTGATAGCGTTTTGCTAGTGAGTGAGAGAAATTCATAACAGAGTACTTCGATTCAGAGTCACTGTCACCGTGGGTTATCTGATTCAGTGTTAGGCCGTGTTTCTGAGCTGCAGTTGGTGTTGTTCACGCATTACAAAACAAGTTCACTATAAATGATGATTCATTTAAACCCCTTTCAGTTACAAGCCAAGCTCAGTCTTCAATTATGAAAACCACAGCCATTACGTGTACATATGTTTTTCGCAGTGTAGCGTCATGCTGTCGTTTACTAATGCTGTTCAGTTGTGAGGTGTGTTTCGTAAGCAAGCCTAGCCTACCTGTCATCCTAATTATGAATGACTGACGTGTTGATTTCAGGTTATGAAGCACTTCTTACTATAATAGACGTTTTTCACACTCCGGGATTTGGAGAGCGGAAGTAAACGTTTGCAGAGTAAACTTCAACAGAGGTGAATGGGAGATCAAAGCAAATATTATTTTCATTTACCCATTTACTCCAAGACCAAAAGAAAAAAATCCACTCGTACGTTTGAATTACTTTCCAGAAGAGGGAAAAATAGAGAGCGGTGGATTAAGACAGTAAAATGGGAGAAGATGCCAAATACTGTCACACTCTCAGCAGCTGTAATAGAAACCCCCTCACAGCTGTGGTAATTCATTTTTAGAAACTAATCCCAGGGTAATATAACAATAAGCATTATGTTATAAACCTACACTCAATATTTAAGAAAAAGTATCATAAAAAAATTTGCAAGATTTACGCTGCTAAATAAGGTGGAAACGCGTCATCACAGTCTGTGAAAAGGTTTATTGGCTGTGTGTTTGTCGCAACGTAAAAATTGTGGATGGGATCAAATTTTGTCATGTGATTTTTTTTTTTTTTCCCTTCTAGGCTCTGTTGTGCTCTCACTTCCTTATTTGCCTTATAGACCATTTCAAGAATGTAAACAAAAAACAAATGAATTAGAACTGTCCAAACGTATTTCCGGATCCTTTCTACGAAGTCTCGTTCAAGGTAAGTCAGTCCACTCGGCGGCCGTATTTGGAACACACTTGGGCAGTTTTGGCAGCTGTTTTCTATGTAAACAAGCGGCATGAAAGTGCAGCTCCTATCTACTTGAATGGGGAAAGACCGAAATCTCCAAAACGGTTGGTCAAGATTATGATAAAAGAACATATTTCAAATAAGCAGAAAAATCTGACAACACTGTTAGGTGGGGTGAGCGAGAGACAGACACAGTGGATGTGGCGTCAGGCCTCGGAGAGGCATTTATTTAAAATGAGCGGCCTGGCTTTGAGGGGAATGGCGGCCCGGCATCCTTGCCAGTCGGCTGCGACATGTGCTCCAATCCTCAGCATCGCATCTAACTCACGGGGAAAAGTCACCACGGGCGACGATGATCCACGGGACAGAACAACAGGGGCGTGTTGTTCTGTCACAACTAATGTAATAAATTGTGCGTCTTTAACTCAGATTGCGCTCAGATCTGTTGGCTGCCGTTGGGCGTTCCAATTTCTCCCATTAATTTTAATAGAAGTGGCTCATCTCTGCAAAATAGTCAAAATAACAATGATGTCACTTGACGTCACCAACGAACAGTCCTTGAAATGGTCTATAAATGAGTTATGGTAAAAATGAACTTTTTTAGACAGATGGCATTTTTGAGGCCATTCTTGCACTTTTGATGTGCATTATATTTGTATACAGGTGAAGTATCCTACTTTTGATGCATCAGCCTGATTCACTTCTCTTATAACAGTCCACATGGACAGAACGATTTCTCATTAGAGATTTGCATATTTATTGACTCTGATTTGTGGTTTGTGTTTGGTAGAAGTGATCCAGTGTACATGTAAAAAGTGTTGGCTATGTGTTTAAAGTTACAGTTAATGAGCATATGCAATGCCTGATTGCAATATCAGTTTTCATGCTGGAAGTGTCTTCACTTGGCCGTTGCATTGCAGGTGTTGATCTCTCATATTGAGTTGTTCAGTAGCCCGAGCACTGTCGTACACAATTCCGTAGTATTTCTATTGCATTGATCAATATTTTCTAAATGAAGCAGCTCAGACATCAGCAAACTGTTGTTACCTGTCTTTCATTCTCATTCCCAAATGTCTGGAATGTAGCTACTACTCTCTACTGGGAAATAAACATTTTCTGCGTTTAATGTGTGAAGTTCTGTCCAAGGCAGTTATTGTGAATGTAGTTGGAGTTTGATAATTAAAGGGGATCTTTCCTTTTTGACATGAAGTGACATTTAACATTTTAATTGTTAATCAATGTGCCAAACAACACCCCCATCCCCGGCCCATGAATGCATGCACGTATTGTATGTATAACGTGTGTTTCAAAAGTCTACCTCCATTGTTAAAATGCTTCAGTTTTGCATATATCGAAGATACCACTTTTATTTTTTCCATCACAAATTACATTATCAGCATAATAGTTTGATTGGAAAGTTTATTTGAAGAATTAACATGAATTCCAGAGTTTATTCATAATTTGGTATGTCCTCCTTCAGCATCGATGACTGCATGCACTACAGCTGGCATGAACGAAACCTGATGATCATGTTATTCAGGATTATTTGAAATAGTTTCAGCGATCATCTTGTGACGAAAATCTGACATTAATTTAGGGCTGCACAATTAATTGTACATCAATCACACTCACGATTTCTGCCCCTCACGGTTAATTAAGCATAACCGTCTGTGTGCGATTGCCGTGGTCATATATGCCTATACGAACTGAACCAAGGGAGAAAATGCACAAGGTTCCAAAACAAATGTGCAAACAAGCCAGGTGTGCAAATCATAGAGTAACTTTACCTTGTGAAAGTGTATTCCGCCCCCCCAAGACTTGCTGTAGATTGTGTATTATCTATTTCAGCTTTCAGTGAATTAAGAAATTACATTCAATAAAAACAGACTGCTGTGGCTCTGCTTTCTGTCATTTAAGTGTTGGAAAAAAGTCCGGAAAAACGCTTGGTGACAGAATCACTAGATTACAATCAGCGTTTGTGATGATATGCAGCTGAGTGCGATGAAAATGTTCAAATCAGCTTGACATCATGTCTGTTCTAAAGTAAAGAGGAAGATCTTTGGTCACTTGACGAGAACACAAGACCCCGCCTCGGTTTACTTTTCCATTGCTGGAACCTTTAATTTAGTAGGGAGTCCCAGTGGTCAAGTGATTAACGTCCTCCCACTGACAGACGCTAATGTGTGCTTCGTCTCCCTCCGCCTGGCGGTAATTATGATAATTAAGCTCACAGTGAAAATCATTGGGAAAATTGGCTAGCTGGGGCTTAACCTTAAATGCCTTCAGTTTCAGCATGACTAGTTCAGTCTGTTGAAACAGCCGGGGTGGGGGGGAATCTGTCAGCATTAATCACATCTGATGCATGGTTTTTTATTTTTATTTATTGCTGCACAGTGGGAAAATTTGAGTCACAGTGGTGAAGAGTTAAATTCCACTTAAAAGAATATTCCGGGTTCAATACAAGTTAAGCTCAGTCGACAGCATAATGTTGATTACCACAAAAAATCATTTCAAATCGTTCCTCCTTTTCATTAAAAAAACAACAGTTACAGTGAGACACTTGCAATGGAAGTGAATGGGGCCAATCCATAAACATTAAATAATCACAAGACATAAACATGTAGCCATAAGATGTAAACAGTATGCTGGTTAACATGGTTTTAGTGTGATAAAATAGCTTGCAAACCTTTTCTGTGTCAAGTTATAGCCATAACTTTGTTGCTGTGATGACTTAAAAAGTTAGATGTTAGTCTAACTAAAACAATAATTTGTCATTGTAAACGTTGTATTGTTTGTTTGTTTTTTGTGTGAACTCGGACTAACAGACTTTGATAATGCAAATGTAGCTCAACTTCGTCCAGCAAGTAGCCTATATACGTACGTTGTGCACGTGCTCCGAAAGGCCATTGACATGTGACGTATTTTTAACTGCGCATTAGGGCTGAATGCTTAATCGAAAATAAAATCGAAATTGTGATATGATGTAGTGCGAGTGTAAAACCATAAAGGCTTCGATTTAATGAAATAAATAGTCTGAACGCATTTCTCGCTGTGCTTACTGTATGTGCGCAGCTCTGTTCTCTGTACTGTACACAAATTCAAAGCATTGTGAGGCTAATGAGCTGTAGGGCTTTACTGGTTGTTTAGATCAGTGTTACTATCAGAAATAATAATTATTTCTGTAGTTATTAATCAATATTTAAATTAATTAATTGGATCTAACTCATTAAAACCTCATATGGGATTCCAGTAAATGTAGTGTGCTACGTTTAGGAGCAAGTTTGGTTATTAGCAATAATTAATAATTAAAGATAATTATTAATTATTAAAATCAATAGAACATTGATGAGAATCAATGTTAGCTTTTTTTAATCCTTTAAATCAACAGTTATCAAAGATAATTGTTAATTGTTAACGTCGATGAAACATTAATTAAAATTAACACTAGCTTATTGATCATTCAAATTCAAAGATAATTATCAATTATCAAAAATCAATAGAATATTAATAAGGATTAACATTGACGGGGCACCACCCTGAAATCAGGGACTAATAACCGAATATTAAAACAGTCTCAATATTAGATTGTTTTCTTAGGAAAATCGACATCCGAAGAATATCGATTTTCGGGAAAAAAAAAACAACGAATGAAGGTTTGAATCCGAGCACTGACATCCCGTCAGCATGACACAGGCGTATGCGAAACAAACCAAAACACTTTTCTTTGTAATATAAACAAAGTTTATTTATGGAGTAATATCAATTAATAATTAATACAATGCAGTCAATAAACTTCCGACTTACAACTACAAACTAAACAGTGATATGATTAGATATGGAAATAAAAAGAATCCTATAACACATAAGGTGTGTGTGTATCATTGTGTGTGTGTGTGTCAGTGTGGTTAGTGAGAGAGAGGGAGAGAGAGATTATTAAGTGACAGCCCGAAAGCTGATTTCGCGATAGCTGGAGATAAAGCAGCCGTGTTCATCACTCAGAGATGCGGTTTTACGAGCGGGGCTCGTAAAAGTCCTGTGTTATTTGACTCTAATGGATGAACTCAGTTGCTGTCTCACCCGCGATGGCGAAAATGCACAACAATCCAATTTGGTTGGACCACAATACAGCAAAACAAAATCGTGATAATTAATACCCTGAGTATTAATAATGAGCGGACATGGCGGTCCGTAAACTGTACAAGCAAAAACCTTGAAACACAAGAATAACACGCTATAATATTCTATCTCTGCCCAGACGTAACCTCTTACTTGAATCGCATGAGGACACAGGTAGAATGTGTTTTCCTCTGTCCTTTAACCTTGACCCGGTTCCTTGAGGCTCGTGTGATGACGAGAGCCGTTTCCTCGCGCTGTCGGCGGCCCGTACGGCTGTTGGTTCGCGGCGGGCTGGCGGAGAACTCAGAAATGTCGACTTGATTGAAGATGGAAGATAAATCTTTAATCTCTTCACTTCTGTAGGCCAACGGATGAAGATGCGAATTGCTCGGCGGTCTCCTTCGGATCCGTTAGAGTGTTTGGTTGAACACAGAGTAATCTCAACTCGTCCAGCGAGATGGAGATTGTATGGCTACAGTTTCAAGTCGGACATTACTTCCTTAAGCCACGAGGTTGCACCGGAGAGCAGCAAAAAGCTACGTCCGTATTCGGTGAACGAAGTCGCGGGAAGCCCCTTTGGAAGCATTTCAGAATTGTTTGAGGGACATTCTGTTGTGTGCCTCATCCAATAGGAGTTGAGAGCTCGATCCTTTAGAGGGCAAGGCTTCATGGATCTGTAGTCTGTTTTGGACTCCCTTTGTTTGATTTTGGCGTGATTTTATCAGTAAGATTTACGACTTAGAAGGTGGGGGCTTGAGGAATGTTTTTGACTGTTAGGCCTGACTTTGTCTTCTATCTGAATACATGAGGCCCAACAGAGCTGAGCGCATTCATTTTACAGCAATCTAGACTCACTTATTGCACATTTGCGTAATTCCAAATATGCTTTCCGCTAAAAGCTACTGTCCAAATCTAAAGTAACCTCATAACACTGGGTTTTTTGGACAGAAGAGTGGATGAGAGCATTTCAATGCATTAAAAAGCATTATCAAATCTACAACAAACAGACACGTCTTCCTTCAGTGTTCTGCAAAAACAAAGGCTTTGACTAGTACAGCTGACAACTGTTATGAGCCTAAATATTGCATTAAAGGGATAGTTCACCCAAAAATGAAAATTCTCTCATGATTTACACATCTGAGATGGCATGAGAGTAAATGATGAGAGAATTTTCTTTTTTGGGTGAAATATTCCTTAAAGGCTTCACAGTAGTTAGATATTTTTGATTACTACTCTGTAAATAATGAGTAGTTTGTAGTTTGGCTATTCAACGAAGCTTCCCTAACACTGTAGATGTTGTTACAAGTGGCATATAACACTGAAACAAAGAACATGCTGCCTTTTATTGTTATACTGTAGAACATAGAGTACTGCATTTACAAGTCTTTAGGAATGAGAGAGCATTCACCATGACTGCTGTACACACATGCAAAACATGGTCACACTATAAATGGGAAACTGCCATACAGGTGAACATTAGCTGTGTTTACATGGACCCTGGTAATTCGTTTGTGATCAGACTAGAAGCTCAATCCGAATAACGTCTCATGTAACCATGTCAATCGGATTAAATTGGCTACATCCGGTTTAAATTTCATTTGGATGGTAAACCTTTTCTAATCCGTTTGAAAAGAGAATTTTTGCCAGGTAAACACTTGCTCGGATTGCTTTGTGAAACTGGGACGATCTGCGCATGTTCAGTACAGACGCAGTAATGGCGTCATGATGTTTCATGCACAATGACATACTTTCATCACAGCAGCAACAGCGGTGAATGGAGAAACACCTGTGAAATGACGACAATAAAAGCATTCAAAAGTTGCTTTTGATCCATGCCATGTGCCAGGAAAAGAGTGTACATGTCTGAAGTAAGCAGAAATGTTGCCAGATTTGACTTTCACAGACGCTTAAATATATTTTATTCACTATTCATCTCCGTACGCCGGCCAGTGTTATGTGTGATTGGCGAGCGCACACAACCAGCGGAATATCACCGGAAACCCCTCTCATTCAGGAGTTACAAATGTACGTCTGCGATGATCCCGCCTATATGAAAGTAAGATCTGCTTTTAGCTCACAAAGAGAACACCGAAAGCAACCTTAGCAAACAAACCTATGCAAATGATTAATTATTACTATTGTATGTTTTATATATGTTGTCTCTTTTGTAGCGTAGTTAATTTAAAAATATCCAGCATTTTCCATATCAACTTGCTGTGTAATTATGACTATTTTTACATTGTATTCTGGTGGCATGAATAAATTCTGTGCTTCAAAATCTTATGTGTTGTTTAATGACTAACATTAGTATACTGAGTAGCCTACAATTAAATATATACTGTACAGCGACATTATAGTGCTTTTTATAAAATGTGTTACAATCGCCACACATCTTACACGGCCGTAGTATTTTATATTGAAGTGTTTAATTGCTGCTCTCCCCCTTCATGCTGGTTGACTGTGATTTTGGCTCTGGTATGTAAACAGCAGTATGTCTTTATTAAGCTTTATATAGAAACATAAGTTTTGCTTGTTTTGGTTGCATCCCACAGTGCAGCACACAGAAGGTATGTGGAGTTTTGGTCATATACTGTACGGTATATGGCATCGAGGTCATATAATGATGTCACATGAAACGGGTAAATAGAACTGACCTCTGGGCTCAATTCAAAGGTGGCATATTTCAAAGGTGGATGTTTTTATTGTTGCAGGAAAATGAGTAGATGGTATATTTTAACATTTTGAATGTAATGTTTTTTGTTATTTATGATGTATTGATTATTAAAACTACAAGCCGTCGTGCATAACATCTTATCCTCATTTGTATCAAAGTCAAGTGTGAACACCCTTTCAAACGTTGAGGGAATGCTGTATAATCGTGCAGTGTACACGCGTCACAATAGCAGTTCCGATCTGATGCTTGATACATATAAACGCTCACATCAATCTGATCACTTTTTGTAGCGTTCAAGTAAACGGTAAATTCGGAATCATCAATCAGAATGATTTAATTATGATTAAAACAAAAAGTGTCCGTGTAAACACAACTACTGATTGAAAGTAATGCAAGTGCTGAGTTGATGTCAAACCGATGGCACTACCAATGAAACGAATATGAAAGTAAATGTGATATGAAAAAGAAATTATGACATCAGTCTTCCATGTGTATAATTCCCACCTGGTATGCGTTTATGAAATTTTGTTGCCCAATGTGGCCAACTACAAAAACATATCATTTGTATATTAGCTATACCTTTAAAACAGAATGTTCCACTTCAACTATTAGACTAGGAGAATGTAAAAAAAGATTGACAGGCAGAAAGCACCTTAAATTCTTCTGATTGGCTGATCAAAGAATGTATCTGCTGCCGGAAGTCACATTTTTGTTTGCTGTTTACATAGTCTAGTGCTGTCACAGAGACCGGTGAGATATCTCAGGACACTTTTTTCAGTGATATATTACAGTGAGAAGGAACATTTTCTTCATACCATTCCATAAAAAATAACAGTACTTTTAAGGTAATATCACATAAATATTGTACTGTTAACTATAATAATATGTACTGTTTTATAATGACGACTATTATTATTATTATTATTATACAAAAAAACATTTTTTTTTTTAAACTTAATATTAAATTATTATTAGGTTCCAAAAAATAGCTGAAAAGTGGAACCCTATCACAACGTGGACAAAAACAGGTTCACAGTGAACAGATACACTGTGAAGATGACGTGAATGTCCCTACCCGGGCTTGTCATCCTTCAGATATTTAATTACGTATTGTGTCATGTACACTTGGACAGACTATAAAGAGTGTAGCTTGAGTATGTAAAAACCAGCTGTCGCTCGATTATAACTGCAAATGTAAAAGATGTGTGAACTGTAATATGGGTGTCATTAATTTGGAATTTCCAGCTTTATTTTCACTCGACAGGGCTTACGATGCAGTTATAATGACTAAAACAGCCTCATTAGGAAGAGCTTCTCAATTCACCTTTTGCACTAAATAATTAAACTTCTTTGGTTCTTGTGAATAATTCATGTTATTTAATTTGTGGCAGGTACAGCATATGCTATGGCTGTTCAAAACAATCTTTGCTTTTTAAGAAGTTTTTCCTACCTGTTTCTACTTTACAGTTCCAATGACAGTTCAGTATGTCTCCATGTGGGGTGAATCATTTTCATGTCGGTTTCTCAAATAGTTTGAGGCTTGTGAAGTAGTTTTGTTTTTTGAGGAATGTATGTTCCAACTCACTGCATTCTGAAGCCCCACCCTTACTTGCTTTACTCAGAGGCTTTACTTTACTTCAGCTCTGACATCACAACACAGGTGTGTTCTCAAACCATTCTTGGCTTCTACCTTTTGTGCCACAATTAGACGCAGTAGACAGAGTACAGGTATTCTTGTTGTTGGACTGCTGCAATTCTCTGGTATTTTGAAAGAATCTTAGGTGCTGTTTCTTCAAATTGGCATTACAAATATGCAGTTATGACATGATGCTTCATTAGGTTTTGCAGTGTAAGCTGTCATTCCCATTTGTCCGTGGGATCAGCTTGGTCTCCACTCTCCATAAAAATTGTCACTTCCCTGGGAATAATCTTCTGCCTCTTCCTGCGCCACATCATCCTGTTTACACGGATGGTGAAGGGTAACTTTGTTCTTGCATGCTGTTAATTGAGCAAATTCTGTTAATGTAGTTTTTTTTTTAGGTAACCCAATCTGTTTAATTGCCTATTTTTGTTTTGCACAAAAGGAGAGATGACTCTTATGTCAAAGTGTGTTTGGTCTGAATAGGTATATGAAGACACCATTGTCTAAAACTGCAGTTTATCTCTTGAGTTACAGTTTGGATTAAAGTGTAACTCAATCGATGGGGGCCAGTCTCTCAAGCCTTCTTTCTCTCTCTGTCTCTCTGATTAATTCAGAGGGCAGGTGTCTTTTCTTACAGGTTGATCAGGTTTCTAGTTACATCCTGTATTCTTCCTACCAGTGGCATCCTGTATTCAACTCATCATTGAGCCTATTGTTTTTCTCTGTGTCTCCTGCCTTTTCTCTGTGTCTCCTGCCTTTTCTCTTCACATGGTGAATCAGCTTTGTGCTCTACTTGTTTCCACACTAACAGATGTGGCTGAACCATACCCTGCTTTCATGGTGCTCTGAACAGTTAAGAGCAGTTAGCTTCACACTAAAAATGGTGGTAGCTCAAGGATCGCCTCTTGTGGGATTTGAAACTTCAACCTTTTAGTTACCAGCTGAGATCTCTTAAAAACTAGGACAAGGCACATGTATCAGACACAGGACTAGAGCCCAACCGATATGGGATTTTTGAGACTGATACCGATTTTAGAGGGGGAAAATTCACCAATTACCGATATGGTGGCCGATATACTAATTTTTTTTAGCTGGAATGAAAACAGACCTTTCTGTGTGGATTGTGCACCGATTTTACACCAATATGACTATGCAAAGGTACCTAGAAGGCTGCTTTCTTAAATATTTTTATCAAAGAATATTTGACATTATTATTATATATTGTCAACAAATTCTAGAAATGAACACTGAGAAAATAAAGAATAAATAAAAATACAATAAATAGCTAAATAAAAATCAGTATTCTATGTTCAGTATCAGTCAATGGCTGACCATTTAAATAAAGAATAAATAAGAATAAAATAAATAGCTAAATAAACATCAGTAGTACTGTTTAATATCAGTCAAATGCTGACTGTTTTAATACTGCCAGTCAATTAGGGGCAGGTTGTAAAACAAAAAGCATTTACACCTGCCGAGTCAAGCGGTGTTACACCGTATTCTGCTATACAATTTCAGGGGAAACTTTCAACGGTGGAAAACCAGACTTTTAAATATTACATTTTATAAATGCTACAACTGGAATTGTTCGGTTGAAGGGGGTACCAAACTGCAAATCCTGAACAAAACAGTTTGGTGAATACGTTAACACATTAGCTTACACGTTAGCTAAAAGCTCATTGTCACGGAGAGTAAAAGACGGACGTTGTTTATTTACTTTCCAGCATTGCGTCTCACCAACTAGGTAACAACGTAGTGTGAAATCAACACTCAACAGACACAATCCACCACCGCACCGTTGTCTGCTGAGCTGCAAAAAGATGCTCTGATGTTTACCTTTCAATCTACAATGTTACTGACCGCACTTACAAACTATAGCTGGCTAACATAGCAAACATATGTGATAAACATGAGTGACATGGTTGTCAGGGACAGGGTTAATGTTATATTAGTTATATTGAAAAGGGAAAATTATGGGGTCATTGTTTTTTAAGATTCCAGCATGAATTTCACAAACTAGTTAGCTTACCATGAAGACACCGCTTAACTCTAAATCACCCCAAGCATTGTTTTCTGCATTATATGTTCAGAAAAAAAAAAAAAAAAAGTTTTTACATCAGCGCATATCGGAAAACATATACGCTGATACCGATTTATCGGTGAAAGGCTAATATTGGCCGATAATATCGGGCACTACACAGGACGCCTCGATGCGGTGCAGGTCGTAGTCCAAAATTATGAATCTAGTCACCATACGCACAAATCTAATAAAGGTATTTGCACTATGAGTGAACAAAGTGACGTTGATGAGTTTGCAGTTTAGTGTATGAACCTGGTGTAACTGCGCAAACTTAACGATTAGAAATAGTGACGTTTATTATGCAATTTCTCTGTATGTACCCTTGAATATATTTGATTCAAACTGTCAAACCGCACAAAAAGACATCTGTAACTGAAAATATATTGTGTGGGCTATAAAAAAGATACATATACAGGGCTCGACATTAACGCTTGTCCGGGACAAGTGGATTTTTGAAGGGGCAAGTTAAAGAAAATGTACTTGCCCGACTGGACAATTAGCCCGATTAAAACCTCAATAACGAAAATTAGCTCATTAGCGTAGGATTGCGGGGATTGTGCACAATTTTAATCCTTCCCGCAAGTCTCACTTTCATAATGCGTGGAATTCCCTCTCGTGTCTCCCTCTCGCCTTTTCTCGTGCAGCATTCAGCAGCTTGTGAGCATGTGCGGTGGGGAAGCGCATATTAACTGAACTTAGATGTTACATAGGCCTATATAAACGGGTATAAACCTGTTAATTTGACATGCAAATGGTGTTGTACCACGTCTCTGTAAGAGAGCGTTGCGATAAAAATGGCTCCTGCTTATAATTAAGCTGTCATCATTGCAAGCGCGCAACATTGGAGAGATGAGTCTCGTTATATTGTGGTGATCCCTCATAATACAGCAAGAAAGGCAGAAAACGCTTTGTGAAATGCTTCCATCTGTAGAGTGAGGAGAAATGCTTAAAACAGAGTTATGCATCATCCCGAAGACCTGTTACATGTCTCATCTATCTGGAGCTCCATCTGATGTTGATGAATGCAGTTTTTTTCTCTAGGTGTGGGTAAAAATATTGTGTGTCCGATTAATTGCAATCTTCATTTGTACGATCTTGATATCGATTCTTAAATCCCAAGATCAATCTTTCACTCAATGCACAAACCTCTATTACAATTACTCCATAGTACCACTTAGCATACAACCAGTGGTAATACCGGTGTTCATCAGTTTCCTGTGGAGTTTTGTTTTCTGCGACCAACCGACCAATCAAAACTTGGTTGACCAAGACTCTTCTCATCAACTAAGGTTTAGTCGACTATTAGGGCGCAGCCCTATTAGTTAATGCACTATGAACTAACATTGAAAAATGGTATGTTTTTAGTAACTAACATTTAACGAAGATTAATAAATGCTGTAAAAATACATTGTTCATTGTTAGACAATGATACCTAATGCATTAACTAATGTTAATGAATGGAATCTTATTGTAAAGTGTTACCAAAACTTCTGTCATCATTACTCGCCTTTATGTTGTTCCAAACCGGTCTGACTTTCTATCTTCCATGGCACTCAAAAGGAGATGTTAGGGAAAATTTTTGTTTCAGTCACCATTCACTTTTATTGTATGGGGGGGAAAAAAAAGAAAAGATGCAATGACATTGAGTAGTGACTGAGATTAATATTCTGTCAAAAATCTAATTTTGTGTTCCTCAGAAGAGAGAAATTCATACTAGGGATGTGCAAGACAATACGACATTGAATTTACTAGTCTTTTAAAATATTTTTCCCCATGAAACTTCTCAACGTTTTGTTTACACAGTTAGGTTTTACTTTATAATTTTGCAAAGGGCCACGCTTAATTTACTGTCATGCAAATGTTACTTTTTAAATATTATAATATAATTATTTAAAAAAGCGAATATCTGGAGCAGATGTATACAAGGTTCATTTCACATCAGGCAGCGCCCACTTCTTTCCTCTCTCACTCTCGGCACGTGCAGAAAAATGGCCTCTCACAATACCAGCATATTATCTCTATATTAACTTATGAATTTTCTAAACTCAGGCTTGCAAGTCACTATGGATATTTTTACATTTGAGTCCTTTTTAAATCTTTGCATGCCTGCAACTTCTATTCCGGCTATGCAGGTGTTTTTCATGAGGTGAGTCATGTCCTGTCTTTCACTGGAGCACATTAACATGTTTATTTAGCTCATCAGAAATGTATGGTCTGAATGTATCCTAGTAAATGGCTATTGTAGGCTAGGTGTACTTATTTTTTCCCTGCCTGTCATGTGGACTTTTCAACAAAGTGCAGACTGCTAAACTAGTTAAACTGTCTTTTATTCTGTGAGTGGATTTAATGTTTTAGGACATTATATTAGTTTTTCATTTCTCATATGCCTATTTTTTTATCCTAGCTAATATTTTGAAAGGTAGGCTTATGGTTATTGGCTAACTTTGTTAAATGAACAGCTGTCATATTTTGTAGTATCTAATGCATGTTGCAAAATTTGTGGCACTTTTCAGCGCATTTTTCCATAGACTAAATATTTTCATCAATGGGCTGACTATTTAAATATTTTGGCTAATATTTACTTGATGAATTTAGTTTAGAACAGGCTATTATGGTTTCTCTTATACATTCAGTAACTATTTGCACATTAGCTAACGTTGATAACGTGTGTCATGTTCTATATTTAATGTAAAATGATGATAATGCAAGACAAACATGTCGCAAATAAATGCCCTTATCAGTGACGTTTAATACTGTTTTCTGAGGGGTTCTTTCTCTTTAGACTTGATTATAAAATTTCCATTTTAACAACTAATTATTTTGATAATCGATTAATCATATAAACTAAATGTTATTTCCTGTATTTTATAAAAAAAAAAAACAAAAAAAAACATATATATAAAAAGAAATGATTAAGGGCGTAAGGATTTGGTTCGATTTACGATACGGAATTCACAATTCTTTACTCAAAAACCTTTGAACAAAGCCTGAATCATGAAAAGTTCAGTTTGAATTTATTATCTTTATTATTATAACTTTCAGGACATATGTAAAACAGTTCCTTTCCTTCTAAAACTTAACAAAAATTACTGTTTATTTTAGAGTAAATTGATTCATTGGGGATGGAGTGTGACTAAAAATCCAGCAGAGGGCAATAGTGACACCAGAATAGAAATAGAAATTATTCTGCCCATCCATAATTATGTTAAATACATATGTTTGTACATTGTCACTGATTACAAACATTAAGTGTTTAAATTAATATTGTAGGTTTTAGAACAGTATTGTCACTGATTACATGTTTCTAAACTATTCTTTTTAAAAATGTGCATATCCAGTAAAATAATGTTTGCCATGGTATGAAATCAGACATTGCATTTGGCATTATCAGGACTTTCAAATATCAGGACCGTTAGCATCATTATACATTGTATTCATCATTAAACACAGTTTAAAATAGTACAGTCATCTAAACCCTCTGGAGATATACTCACTTACTAAAAGTCTCATCCCGGTGCTTATTGTATTACATGAGGAGGAGAAACCAAAACACTTTAAAAACATAAAAATCTTCACAATTGATTACATTGAAACTGAAATGGTGGTATGATGTTGCACAGTTTAATCCAAATGATTGTGCTCCCTTTCTCCATTGAGATCGGTTTGATTGACATGGATGCACAAGCTTGCTTGCTCATTAGAGTTTAACAGAGACTTGCTTGTGGTAAGAACAAACTGTTTTGCTAAATACGCTGAAATACACTCTTTTGAATTCACAACATGTATACATTATAAAACATAGAAATTAGCAGTAAAATGTAAGTGATGCGCTTGAGAGAAACAGCTAGCGCATAAAACAGCATAAGCCCTCTGTCAGTGTAGGGTACCTGATGCTGCAACCGGTCCTCATTAAACTCTGTGCTAATTATGATCTTCTTTGAAGTGTTTTATAAAGTGCTCTCAGGTTGTTTTTTCTCTCCGTTGTTTTTCAAATGAGTTTCATCATGTAACACATTTTTCACCGGGCTGTAAAGTGACATCAGTTACAGGTTCTACTCTGTGCTTTCCGCAAATAACCAACTAATAGATCAAGAACTTAGTTGTCGATGATTTCCATTATCAATAATTATCGAATTTATCGATTAGTTGTTGCAGCCCTAGATTTAACAGTCTTTCTGCACTGTTCTTAATGTGATCTCTAATAGCTGTAAATGATGGAAATGGAGGCTTATTTCTTTCTTTCGTCCTTTTTTTTTACTCTTCAGACAAGCAACTTTTTTTACTCTGATAAGTGAATGACCAATTTACTTGTCTGAAGTACAAGCACATGACAGTGCTTAACGTAAAGCCCTGCATATACACACTATATACAGTGATGGCTGGAGTAAATAATCCATGTCCTTTGATATGGATTCAGGTCGAATTTAATGGAAAACTATGCAAGTTGCATTCCATAGCATGGGGGTGTGTATTTTCATAGAACATAATTTATATAATTTTAGAGCGCACCATGTCGTCCGCCAGATGCCTAACCTAACCCTGCACGTGGCAAAAATAAATGTAAATGCGTAAATGTGAAAATCTCTTGTGTCTGCTGGTTTGTGCAACTGTTGCTATGGTTATGGACGGGGTCTGCGTGGTGCTCAGCAAGGTGTCGTGGACTGAACGGGAACTTTAATTTCATGTGAAACTAGGGCTACACACGAACTACAAAATATAACAGTGTACCAGACCCGTATCCATTGAATAAGTGACATCAATCTCTGGTTGGGAGCGTTTAAATAACCTAGGGCAGTGGTTCCCAAACCTTTTTAAAATGTGGCCCCTCTTTATAGTGTTTTTCTCCCACGGCACCCGAACCACTGAAAAATAAATAAATAAATATGTGATTGATAACACTCCTTTTTTAATAAAGTTTAATATTGATATAAATATTAACAAATTAAAATAATGTAGCCATCAAGTGTTTCTCCTAAACATTGCTTCAAGTTTAAGTAATTATTCAAGAATTAGTAATAAAATAGAGAGAGAACAGAGTCAACAATTTTTTTTTTTTTTTAGGAACAGCAGCAATTAATCATTTAAAAATTATGATATAAAAACATTAAAAGAGTAATTCAGTGAAATAATAAATATTCAATACAGTCAGAATTTGAATGAAAAGCAGACCTGTTATTGAAATTATTGGGCTTAAAGCTTCTAAAGTTATCCAGCCAAGGACGGTGAGTGCTTTTCTCTTTTTCTTTTCAATATTGTTATTTGATTAATATTAACGATAGGCTTATAACAGCGGCAGCATGTTTATTAGGCTGCATTTACACATCGCACAGATTGGATATTTTGATATAAGATTTTTGTCATGTCTACATCAAGTAATACATTAATGGCTTACATTAATATCGTGTCAAGACTCGCAGAGTTTTGTCCCGTCTGTTGACACTCCCGTAATACATTAACATCTGTGTTTACATCCATATTGCTTCAAGAAGCGCAGTTAAATGTTCACGCGTGCAGCTGCATTCACTACGAGAAACGAGCGCTCTATAGAGAGCACGTGCACATACGCATGTGAGCAAGCTTCTGACTGTAGACAAACAGCGCATGGAATGGAATTGAGTCGGTACTCGGTACTGCCAGTACTTTTAACTGGTGCTCATGTCCTAGTGAGATTATTTAACATTTGTTTGTGGATGTTGTGCAGGCATAGAGACACAAACTGCTCGTACTTTTAGAGATCCTTGGCTCATACACAGAAAACACTATTATGAGCATCGCATGCTCTGTTTGTAGGCAGAGCGCTAATGCACTTTTTAGCATGAGTCATTTACAGACTACATATTTATTTATTAAAATAGTTTCTTTTGGGGTTTAATAATTACTGTGATTCACATAGCGACCTGCTTTTCCGGATTGGGAATCTGCTATGATTACGTCAGAGCTCCTTGGTCTAAAACATAGAAACACTTCAAAATAAAAGCTCAGCCAAAATAAAAGCTCAATTTAAATGAAAAAGGTATAACATTTCATTTGATTAAAGTTAGAATTTATTTATTTAAACACAATTTTGATGCTAAAATTGAAATAAAATGTTGCTGAGTTCAGAAAAAAAAAAAGAGGTATCGGACATGGTATCGGCGAGTGCTAAAAAAAAAAAATGGTATCGGGACATTCCTAATATAAATTGTTAAATTATTTTGTTTTCATTTGATTAAAGCTGTACAGTATGTATTTGATTAAACACAATTTGATAATAACATTTAATTAAAAAAGGCATAATTTCTATCTATAAGACTTAATGCAATTCTTTTAGCAAAGTAATTTTCTGTGTAATTTAATACATTATTTTTTTGTTAATTTTTTTTATTTGTTGCCTAAGTATTGAGTTAGTATCGATACCGAGGTACCTGGGCTGGTATTGTACCGAAGCCAAAATTGTGGTATCGGAGCAACCCTGCGGTGTTATGCCTTATGTTGGTGCGTCTAATATATACTAGTGATGGGTCGTTCATGAACGATTCATTCATTTTGAATGAATCTTTTATGTGACTCAGAAGAACGAGTAGTCTCAGAGAGTGATTCGTTCACCTTCTGTTGGCTGCGCATATGCATTGCGCAACCACCATTCGTTTGTTACGTGAAAACTGCATAGGTGCTGTACAGGATACAGAAATGATTAGTTCACCAAAACTATTATGCAAGGAGTAAAATGAAGGCTATTTAAATTTGGTGACTGTACTCTTTTACTTAAATTGAACATGGCAGAGGAAAAAATAAACTGTTTGAGAGGGAGACTCAAAGCTACAGTGGTTGACTGGCAAGTCATGACCTGCATCACCTTTCATTTCTCATGGACTCTTATTTGCCAGTAGAAAACAGCAGAAGTTTAAGAAGTCGTTTGTTTAGTTTGATCAAATGTCAGTCGGAATGGGACTCAAATGAAGCATTTATTGTACTGCAATATAACTCCACTTACCCTCTCTGTTCCTCTCCACAGATCTGCCACCATGGGGAATATGTTTGCAGGCCTCTTTAAGAATCTCTTTGGGAAGAAAGAGATGAGAATCCTGATGGTGGGGCTGGATGCTGCTGGAAAGACTACCATATTGTACAAACTAAAACTGGGAGAGATAGTCACCACCATCCCCACTATCGGTCTGTAGCACTGATACACCCTGTTACATTCTTAATATGCAGTCTTTCACATTCATTTGCTTTCAGATTGTTAAGGCTGCAATTTTTTTTTAAATTTCTGTGCCACTAGCAGCACCAAACGGAATTGCAGTTTTTTTTTGTTGGGTGGCCCGCATCATTGGCTCAATGCCAGTGACATGAGATTAGGGTGGACCTACCTGTTTTCCAAGGAATAGCAGATCGGAAGAGTGTTTGAAAAATGCGATTTTTTTTTTTCATTGCAGATATTAAAGGCCTATTCACACCAAGCCCTGAATTTGCATTGCGAATGTTCGTTGCGTATAAGCTTTTGTATCGGAACAATGGATTTCTATGGTGCTTTTCACACTGGGTCCAACAAATTGCCTGCTGTCAATCTAAGGATTTTTTATTTGCAAAGAAATTGACCGGCCAATGAGATAAGTGTCCCAGACCGCTGCAGCAACAAAATCCAGATTGTTTGTGGCACCAATGTACTAAAGTTACTTTACAAACCAACAGTACACATCTAAAGAAGAACAACTGGAAACCAGCATTAAAGATGGATTTGGTTTTTTATTTGTAGAACGGTTTGCAAAAAACTTGCTCATCTTTTGGACTTTGGATTCTGGCGAACTCATAATTCATGTTTTGGCTTTCTTCTTTGCTACCGCTTCTCTGATAGGATGTCACACCAGCAGAAAGGTGAATCTCACTACTTGGTGTACTGGATTAAAATGCTTTTTGTTAACTGCCACCTATTGTTCTGGAGTAAATTTGCTTTTCATATAGCCAAAGAAACGATGGTCTTGGTTTTGGTGTGAATAGACCTTTCGTCCACAGTTCGTCTTGCAAACTCGTCTCACATTTGGTGTAAATATGTAATTACTCTTCATTTTTAAGCTCTTGTTCTGCAACACTTTTGTAGAGATGCACCTGTTCTCCTTGTTTGAACTCACATTGGGCCCATATATTTGCATGATGTCCTAGTATAGAAAAGTGAGCAACGTTTGCTGAAGTTGAACTTCTATATTTTCTTTCTTTTATTTGTTGTTCTTTTAACTCTGTGATTGTGGCTGTTTTCTATCTCCCTCTCATTCCATCTCTTTGTGTTTCCATCCTTATCTCTTTCTCCGCTCTGTGTGTGTGTGTGTGTGTGTGTGTGTGTGTGTGGTAAAATTCTTTGCCCTCAGGCTTTAGTGTTATTAGAGTGGGGTCCCAGCATGAGACAACCAGTTCATGCCCTCTCGCCTCTCATTCCATCTGACCTTGTCTCTTTGAGCTATTATTTAACTTGCCCCCTGTCTCTTTGTGCAGGTTTTAACGTTGAGACAGTAGAGTATAAGAACATTAGTTTCACGGTGTGGGACGTTGGCGGTCAGGACAAGATCCGGCCACTCTGGAGGCATTATTTCCAGAACACACAAGGTCAGTGTCCACACATACACCGTATTGCTGTGTATCGCCAACTGCCTCACACAATACCTCACATTGTTCAATACGTGTTGTTGAGGTGTTGGATGAGAGAACAAGATATATCATGGCATCTGTGCTTAAAGCAAAGCCAAGTTATATTACATGGCAATACTTGTAATATTTTTATCCTTATTGAATTCTAATTTGTATTCGGTTACTGTTGGAGTCATGCAAACCAACAGATGAGAATCTGCTTTTATGGTGGAAAAAAATGTGAAGTGAACTCAGAAGCTTATTAGACCAGTATGTGTTTGAGTGTGAAAACTCTTAACATAGGCAGAGCGCATTTTATAAAAAGACAACTTTCATCACTTTTTTTTCTTAATAATATCATGTGAAATGATAATGTGATAGCCTTTATATAGACTCTGGTTATATCTGTGCATCACCCTGATGCCATCAGTATTGGTTTCTAAGTAAGCTCCAGGTGAGTGCAAATGTTTTTCACTGTTGAATCTTTTTTGTTTTCCATTTTTATTACTGCAGATTGATGATTTAATTTTTTGCCCAAAAGAAAAGCATAGTTTGTTGAAGTTATCTTATTTTGAAACCATTCTTGGTAACGTTTGTGAATAAAAATGAAATATAAGATTCACATATGTATCATACATTTTTTTTTTTTTTTTTGTACATGCATTTTAATTTACGAGTAATTGGGCACTTGTTTTTTGAGGGTTAGAGTATGCCCATCCCTAATTGTGATACAAAGGTCAAGATTGAATCACAATATCGTAATTAGAGCACACTTGTCACTGCTCACAAGAAATTCTGAAATGTTATTGAGTAAATTAAATGATTTTGTACTTTAAAGATTGTGTGTTTGCTAGAGAGGGTGAAACTGTAACAAATGCATGAGAGACCCAGTGTATCTGTGATGGAGTGTGAATCTGCGTGATCAGTTTCAGTCTGTCTTGCGCAGTTCACTTTTTGTCCAGCACAATGAAGCAGTTCTGACTACAGAGAAATGCCCGTTTCAGAGTTTTTAAACTTATTTAGAATAGTGGAATGTGATATGAATGCGCTCACAAATAACTGTAAAAAAAAATTGCTGTATCGATGCAATATCGAGAAATAATATTTCAGTAAATTGATATGTGATTGTATTGGTACAGTCCTAATACACAGTTTACCAGGCATTAATCGTTTAATAGTACATAATCAGTTTCTCTTATTCTCTCACTGTCTCTTTCACAGGACTGATTTTTGTTGTGGACAGTAACGATAGGGAGCGAGTGAACGAGGCAAGGGAGGAGTTAACGAGAATGCTGGCAGAGGATGAGTTGAGAGATGCAGTGCTGCTCGTCTTTGCCAACAAACAGGTGAGAGAGCTATACAAAATTCCTAACGCAAGCAGCATCGGCAGCCCCAGTTTAGATTTGGTTTATTTTTTGACTGTCATCTAATTGATTCATTTTTAGTTTTGAAAAGCTCAGTAACTGATTGCACCACTCTGTCTGTCTGTGTTCCAATAGGACCTGCCCAACGCAATGAACGCAGCAGAGATCACAGATAAACTGGGCCTTCATTCCCTGCGTCACCGTAACTGGTATATCCAAGCCACCTGCGCCACCAGTGGAGACGGCCTGTATGAAGGGCTCGATTGGCTCTCCAACCAGCTTAAAAACGCTAAATGATCCATTCCATTCTCCCCTCTTGTGTCAGTGCTGTGTGTACGAGTGTGTAAAGGGAGACAGCACTGGTTTCAGTCTCACCCGGTTGCCCAGTTTATTCATTTCTTTCTTTTGTCCATTCTTGTAAACGTCAGAGGCTCTGTCCAGTGCTGTCTAATATACACATGCAAGAGTGTGAGTGAGTGAGTGTGTATGTATGTGTGTGTACTGAGGGTGGGAGCAGCGTTGCTGTGCCTTTCAAAATAGACACTCAGAGTACAGCACGGTTCTCTCTTTCTCTCCCTTCTCCCTCCTGATCCCCGTGGTTTTCTGCACGCAAAAAAATTACCCAGGATGTTAAATATTTCTGAAACGTAATACACTTAAATATGACTATAGGCCTGATATTTTCCCAATGTTTAAAGCAATCACGCATGACTAAAGTGTTGCAAGGTGTGAGTTGCCATTCTTTGACCCCCACATTTGATAACTCATTGTAACCTGCATCAGGTTGGGAAAAAGAAGGAAAAAAATAAAATAAAAATCAGACAATAAAGTAACATTTTCCATCCATTCTTCTTTGTGTTTTTTGAAAAACATGCTAAGGCTTTTAGTTTATGTCACATGAAGCTTTCCAGGATAATTTTCTTGTAAAAACCAGCTCACGTCACTACTGCATTTAAGCACAAGCCAGTGAGACCTTTAGTTTAGTTAGTATGTTAAAAGGCTTAATACCATTACCTGTTGGAAAAATCTTTGACCACGTTACTGATCTCTTGAATCTTGTAGAGCTCTGTGGTGACGTGTTCAAACGCAGACTGATGAGGCAATGCTGTAGTATGATCATCAAACTAGGTCCCAGGCACAAACAGCCTTACATGTGTTTAAATTGCCATGTAAGAGAAGATGGCTGGAGTGATGTGTCTGTATTTGGGATTGTGGAGAAAGTGAGCATCTTCTGGAGGAGCAGTGAGGCCTTTTGGGCTCTGCTCCCTCTGCAGTGTACCTTTTATCTTTTTCTTTATTTTTATGGATTATTTTATTTTTTGTTTTTATGGTCTCTTTCAAGGTTTCCTGACCCCAGTTTACTGTGGTCTCTTGTGTTAGAAGTACAGTCCGAATCTGAGTGTTTAGACAAGGCTGTATTGGGTGCAAGTATGTTTTTGCCTGATTGATGCATAACCACAAACTGAACATCCAGGCACATCCGCAACTGATCCTAAAGTGCGACTGATCTGAAGTTGCACAGGAAACAGAACCATGCTTGAATCCAGGTATACCTGGTTTTATCTATGGTTTTCTTTTGGAGATCCTCCCAGACTCAGAGAACTGCTGCAGTTAAATGCAAACTCCTCCATCCAGCTATATTAACTTGACAGGGAAGTACCCACTGTCCTCTCTGTCCCACATATCATATTTCTTTCTTCCTTCATCTGTTGGTGGTTGCTTTACCTGATGCACCATTTCAACATGTCACTGATAGAAACAAGCACCAGCAGAGAGAGGGGCTATGTTCACTTTAATAGGCGTGTACATTAAATGTTCTCATAACCCAGATAACTGACAAACACATTCTGTTTTCCTTCTTATTCCATATGCAACTGTAGTGTTGAATACAGCATTGAACTTGTATGCTGTAAAGGTCATGTTCTGAAAGACCCCAAAGGTCCTAACCATGTACTGACCTTTCACAAGGGAAAATGTGATGTTTCACCTTGTGTGACCCCCCCTCCCCAGCAAGTTTCATAACTCTAATATAATGTTCTTTGGCCTTTTAGTTGTGATTATTATACAGATAGATAAAGATTTATTTGAAAAAGCATCATCTATGAGAAGTAAAGTGTATGAACTTAAGTATGAAAATGTATTTAGCTTGCCAATTTCAATTAGCCACCCTCTGTTCAGATGTGAAGCTTTAATTTCAAAACAATTCTGTAAAATAATGCAAAAGCAAGGAAAGTGCATATGTTTGTTTACTTTTACTTAAAATGGTTTGTTTTGTTTTAGCCTTTTTTAAAACCCATCTTGTAACATCTGATAAATGCACTATAATAAAGAGATCTCTATTACAATTGATGTTATTGTTCCTTTATTTTTGTGTTTCACTTATTTTGCCTTGTTTTGATTACAACAGCAAGATCCAACTTTTCAATGTGGTTCTTATTGGTGGCACTGCAGAGTGCCTGTGTTGTAATCTTGTTTATCTTGATGTGGCGCTGCGGAACTGTTTAAAATTTGCCATCAAGATGATTGGTGACAGGACTGGGTTTATGGTTTCAACAGGAAAAACAATGCATGACTATATGGATTCAGATATTTGTCAAATCTACTCTAAGAAGCACCCTTGAGGACTTGAGCTAGTAGGTCTTTAAGACCTCACAATTTGCTTACTCCCCAAACAATATGTATATATTTTTTAGATATTTGTGATGAAATGCACACAAACAGGTCCTGACAGAATAATGTTCGTCACATAAAACATCACATCGTAGCTTCAAAAATACATGTGTATATCCTTAGGTAAAATATGACGTTTGCTAGATCACTGAGAGCTAAGAACATAAAATACTAATGTTGCATTTGTGAATTGCTGCCTCAGACCGGAGTTGTCACATTCCAGTTGTGTGACAGTAGCCCTTTTGTCTTCAAGCTGTTTCATATTAATATCATGCAACCTTAATTTGTATATAGACCTTTAAGTCTTAATAAATTAATTTACTCTAGAGAGCATTCAAGTTCAGTTGATCTTTCTTAAGGGCACATTTCAGATTCTGTTATTGGATAGGTGATCTAGCTTAGTGTACCTAACCCTGGTCTGCATTTTCAGTCAGTGGCAATTCTAACATGTAGTGCATTTTCTGTTAAATCTTCAAATACTGTTTGTTTGATTTTTAAACACAAGTTCAACACACTATGAATCAATATTTAATCAAGACAATGAACTGCTCTGGAATAAATTGAATAAAAGAGTCACAAGTCAATAATCTGTACATAGTCCTTTTGCAGTAATTACAGTAGTGAGCCATCTTCTAGATCAAAATGGGATTTTCCATCTTAAAATTTTACACACAATCTTGAATATTTTTTATATTGTTGGAGACGTGCGTGGCAGGTGCTTAATTTCGTGTGCAAAGATGCATGAAATGCAGAGGTATGGTCATTGTGCAGCAATAAAGCCAAATGTTTGTCAGCATTTTAGTCTGTTCCTCCAACAAATGGTGGTATTGTCATTTGGAGCTCAGCATTTTGTGTGTGTTTCACAAAAAGTCATAATGGTTTGAAACAACATGAGTGTAAGTAAATGACAATTCCTTGATTTTCCACTTCTCCCCTGAAGTGAATAAACAAATGTAATAGCTTCATTTTAGACCTCATGAAACTGAAGGGTGAAAGCCAAGAATTGAATGAAGTAGATGAGAAACATCAGGATAAAAATGTCATGGTTACTGGTGTAACCTCCGTTCCCTGATGGAGGGAATGAGACGCTGGTGTCGATGTAGTGACACTAGGGGGTCACTCTTGGGAGCCTGAGACACCTCTGGTCTTGATAAAAGGCCAATGAAAATTGGCGAGTGGTATTTGCATGCCACTCCCCCGGACATACGGGTATAAAAGGAGCTGGTATGCAACCACTCATTCAGGTTTTACGCTGAGGAGCTGATATAAAGTCCGGCCATTTCAGCGGGTAGTTCAGCGTTGTGGCAGGAGGGACCAACGTCTCATTCCCTCCATCAGGGAACGGAGGTTACACCAGTAACCATGACGTTCCCTATCTGTCACTCACTCGACATTGGTGTCGATGTAGTGACACTAGGGGTCCCTATACAAAACGCCACAAGGCTGAACTGTGTTACGTGAACTGGCAGTGTGTGGTGGGCAGACTTGCTGTGTGCCTCATAGCCAGCACACCAGGTCAACACGTAACCTCCCCCAACACAGTTATGAGTGTCGAACGGCCCTTTTTGGGGACAAGTTGACTACCCAAAGATAGAGGCAGGCTTAACCCAGTCGTGGCCTCTTTTCCCCTTCTCTTTTTCCACTCCCTAAAAAAGAAGGGGGATTATCTGACTGGGCCGCCAGGTCTAGTCGGGGGGTGTCCCTCCCAAGGGGAGGACACCGGAGACCACACCTCGCCCCAAGAGAGGGGGGGATATTTAAGCGGAAGAATACGTTACATGGTCTTTCCAACCATGTGGAGAGCTTTCAAGGTAGATCCTGCCCAATGGGGGAGGAGATACTACAACATGGAGACTGGGGCAGAGGGGCTCTGCCCAAGGAAGACGCAGTTTGCCAGCAGGGAAACGAATTAGCGGAAGATATAGATTGCATGAGGTTAGCCTTACAGGGAACCGCCACATGCGGAGCACCTACCCCAGAACCGGGCTCTTAGTTAGTGCGTGTACTGGGCCGGCAGCGAGTCTCTCCGAAAACTCGACTGCCACAGGGCTCGGAGGAAGTCAACCAGGGAACAAATTTTGTGAACACTACTGGGAATTAACAGCGCACATCTTCAGCTCAAAAGGAGGTGGAAGGCGCTATGTGCAAGCGATACACCCGGCCGGCTATCCTGGGCTTATCCGCTTGTTGCGTGCCACTACCTGGGACGAAACCGGTTCCACCCGGAGGTTGTAGAACCTTGCAAAGGTGTTGGGTGTTGCCCAGCCCGCTGCTCTGCAAATGTCTGTTAGAGAGGCACCTCTGGCCAAGGCCCAAGAAGCCGCTACACCACGGTTAGAATGGGCTCGTAGCCCTACCGGGGGTGGCATGTTTTGGGTAAGATATGCCATAGTTATGGCGTCAACGAGCCAGTGGGCGATCCTCTGCTTGGAGACAGCGCTTCCTTTCCGCTGTGCACCAAAAGCAGGCAAAGAGCTGCTCAGAGATTCTAAAGCGATCCAAATAGATGCGTAAAGCACGCACCGGACACAGCGACGACAGGGCTGGGTCTGCCTCCTCCTGGGGCAGCACTTGCAGGTTCACCACCTAGTCCCTAAAGGGGTGGTGGGAACCTTGGGCACATAGCCCGGTCAGGGTCTCAGGATCACGTGAGAGTAACCTAGACCGAACTCCAGGCACGTTTCGCTGACAGAGAACGCTTGCAGGTCACCTACCCTCTTGATGGAAGCGAGCGCAGTCAGGAGGGCAGTCTTCAAGGAGAGTGCCTTAAGCTCGGCTGACTGCAAAGGCTCAAAGGGGGCTCTCTGTAGACCCTGAAGAACTACAGAGGTCCGCTGAGGGAACGAGGCGCAGCCTGGAGGGATTCAGCCTCCTGGCGCCTCTTAGGAACCTGATGATCAGATCATGCTTCCCTAAGGACTTACCGTCGACTGCGTCGTGGTGTGCTGCTATGGCAGCAATGTACACCTTCAAGGTGGAAGGGGACAGCCTCCCTTCCAACCTCTCTTGCAGGAAGGAAAGCACTGATCTGACTGCGCATCTCTGGGGTCTTCCCGACGGGAAGAACAACACTTAGCGAACAGACGCCACTAAAAGGCATACAGGCACCTCATAGAGGGAGCCCTAGCCTGAGTGATCGTGTCTACCATCGCAGGTGGGAGACAGCTTAGGTCTTCCGCGCCCCGTCCAGGGGCCAGACATGGAGGTCCTTCCTCAGGGGAATTTTGCCAGGGGGAAGCTGTCGCGAGGAGCGTGAGGTCCGAGCACCACGTCTGGGTGGGCCAGTAGGGTGCTTACCAGGACGACCTTCTCCTCATCCTCCCTGACCTTGCACAGGGTCTGTGCAAGCAGGCTCACTGGGGGAAAACGCATATTTGCGAATGCCAGGGGGCCAGCTGTGTGCCAGCACGTTTATGCCGAGGGAGGCCTCGGTCAGGGTGTACCAGAGCGGGCAGTGGGGAGGATTCTTGGGAGGTGAACAGGTGCACCTGTGCCTGTCGAATTGACTCCAAATCAGCTGGACCACCTGAAGGTGGAGTCTCCACTCTCCCCTGAGGGTAACCTGTTGTGACGGCACGTCCGCCGTAGTATTGAGGTTGCCCGGGATGCGAGTGGCTTGCAGCGACTTGAGGTGCTGCTGACTCCAGAGGAGGAGACGGCGGGCGAGTTGTGACATACAATGAGAGCACAAACCACCTTGGTGGTTGACATATGCTACCATTGTCATGTTGTCTGTCTGAACTAACACGTGCTTGCCCTGGATCAATGGCCAAAACCTCTGCAGGGCGAGCAGAATTGCCAA
Source organism: Myxocyprinus asiaticus (assembly GCF_019703515.2). Lineage (NCBI taxonomy): Eukaryota > Metazoa > Chordata > Actinopteri > Cypriniformes > Catostomidae > Myxocyprinus > Myxocyprinus asiaticus. The sequence continues at coordinate 23,934,868 of NC_059356.1, forward strand.
CAACTCGAGGCAGTTGATGTGCCAACGCAGCCGCGGACCCGTCCAGAGGCCAGTGGCAGCGTGCCCATTGCAAACGGCGCCCCAGCCCATTTTAGAGGCGTCTGTTGTGACCACGACACGCCTGGGGACCAGTTCTAGAGGAACACCTGCTCGTAGAAACGAGAGGTCGGTCCAAGGGCTGAAAAGACGGTGACAGACCGATGTAATGGCCACGCGGTGTCCTGTGGCGCCATGCCCGTCTCGGGACTCGAGTCTGGAGCCAGTGCTGAAGCGGCCTCATATGCATCAACCCGAGTGGGGTGGCCACCGCCGAGGATGCCATATACCCCAGGAGCCTCTGAAAAAGTTTCAGTGGAACCGCTGTTTTCTGTTTGAACGCCTTCAAACAGGCCAGCACCAACTGGGCGTGATCATTCGTAAGGCGCGCTGTCAAGGAGTCCAACTCCAAACTGAGAAAAGAGATGCTCTGAACCAGGAGGAGATTGCTCTTTTCCCAGCTGACCCGAAGCCCTAGTCGGCTGAGGTGTGAGAGCACCAGGTCCCTGTGTGTGCACAACACGTCTCGAGAGTGAGCTAACATTAGCCAGTCGTCGAGATAGCTGAAAATGCGAATGCCCACCTCCCTTAACGGGGCAAGGGCAGCCTCTGCGATCTTCGTAAAGACGCGAGGAGACAGGGACAGGCCGAAAGAGAGGACTTTGTACTGATACGCCTGACCCTCAAACGCGAACCGCAGGAAGGGTCTGTGTCGAGGAAGGATCGAGACGTGAAAGTACGCATCCTTCAGGTCTACCGCCGCGAACCAATCTTGATGCCGGACGCTCGCTAGAATGTGTCTTTGCGTCAGCATCTTGAACGGGAGTCTGTGTAAAGCCGGGTTCAGTACTCACAGGTCCAAGATTGGCCGCAACCCACCGCCTTTTTTCGGTACAATGAAGTAGGGGCTGTAAAACCCTTTCTTCATCTCGGCTGGAGGGACAGGTTCTATTGCGTTCTTCCGTAGGAGGGTAGCGATCTCCGCGCAAGGTAGCAGCGTTTTCGTCTTTCACCAAGGTGAAGTGGACACCGCTGAACCTGGGCGGATGCCTGGCGAAGTGAATCGCGCAGCTGAGTCGGACGGTCCGGACCAGCCCTCGTGACGGATTAGAAGGCGCAAGCCATGCATCCAAGTTCCGCGCAAGGGGGACCAAAGGGACAACATCATCGGATGTACCGGCAGGTGGGGCCTCGTGGCGGGGCAGAGCTCGAGGTGCCACACCACGTCGTGGCCGTGCTGGAGCGCCAACCTACCAAATGGAGTGGTGGATGGTGGTCATAATGCCAGCCGTACACACCGGATACGTGACCCAGGGAACAAGGAAACCACTCTTGCTGAGCTCTTGAGTACTGCAGCCACTTGGGCATGCAGCGCAATTAAATGCAAAAGGTAACAAAAAGATGAAGATCTGCTTACCAGCTCCAGAGCAGCGGGTTTCGTTGTCCCTGGGTCACCCATCTCAAGGGCACTTTGAAGCCTTTCACGGGTTCTGGGCGGCCGCGAGATGGGTGGCATCTGCTTCCTGCGGTGGGCTCCACGCCGGGGCTGGGCCGAAGGGGCGGGCTGTGGCGGAGCCGGTGCAGTCACCGCAGGGGGACGCCCTTGGCGATGAGTAGATGGGGTGCAGGATCTTGAGCCGCGCCGGGGCAGGATATGCCAGCTAGCATCCATCTACTGCTCTACCATCGAGAACTGCTGGGCAAAGTCCTCGACGGTGCCGCCGAATAGGCCCGCCTGGGAAATGGGGGCAGCAAGGAATCGTGTCTTGTCGGCCTCACCCATCTCGACCAGGTTGAGCCAAAGGTGGCACTCCTGGACCACTAGTGTGGCCATCGTCCGCCCGAGAGACCGCGCCGTGACCTCCGTCGCTCGGAGAGCGAGGTCGGTCACCGAGCGCAGTTCCTGCTCAATCCCTGGGCGGAACTTCCCTCGTGCAGTTCCTTTAGCGCCTTGGCGGACTTGCAGGAGAGCCATGGCATGCAGGGCGGAGGCGGCTTGTCCAGCGGCACCGTAGGCCTTGGCCGTCAGAGACGACGTAAACCTACAGGCCTTAGACGGGGGCTTTGGGCACCCGTGCCAGGTGGCGGCGCTCTGCGGGCATAGGTGCACTGCGAGCGCCTTTATCCACCGGGGGATTGCCGAATAACACTTGGCCGCCCCACCATCGAGGGTAGTGAGAGCGGGGAAGCTGAAAAGATTGGGACCGGGCAGTAAAAAGTGCCTCCCGCGACCTTTTCAGCTCTTCATGCACTTCCGGAAAGAAAGGAACGGGGGCGGCGCCGTGAGCCCAGGAACCAATCACCGAGCCGCGAGGGTTCAGGGAAGAGCGGTGAAATCCACTCAAACCGACGCTCGCGGCTGCCCGGGAAAGCATGTCGTCATCTCCGCGTCAGCCTGTGACTGGGCGATCGACCCCGAAGGGAGGAGCCCATCTTAGGCTTCCGACTGGATGAGCCCGCTCTCCGATGCTGCGCTCGAGAGCTCATCACTTTCGCGGGCTCCGAACAAGAGGTCGAACTCGCCGTGAAACGAGCCGGCAGACTCACCTGGAAGCCCGATCGGGGCAGACGAGCGTGCTGGGGACTGGGAGGTCCGCGGGGGGATACCCGGCAGAGGCGGTCCCATTGGGGTCCCCAAATCGCCCCCAGTGCTAGCCGTGCTGGTCTCAAACCCGTGGCCTCTGGGGTGGCTCGCTTTCTTACGAAGGCGAGCCGCGACCGCAACATTGCCATGGACATATTCTCGCCTTGAGAACATGACCATCCACGAACGCTGTCTCCGCGTGAGCAGTGCCCAGACACGAAAGACAGTAATTGTGACCGTTAGAAGGCGAGAGATAACGAGCACAACCAGGAATAACACACAATCGGAAAAGCATCTTTAAAAAGACGCGTCTTTAAAAAGATGTTCCGTGTGTGCCGCTCTTTTAGGGAAATATACTCTTATTTCTGCCGAAGCGCCCAGGGGCATTCTCTGCAGTGCACCAGTGCAGAGGAGGGAGAAGCCGCTGAAATGCACCGTTAGATCCAGCAGAGGTGAATGAACAGTAGTATTCAGCTCAGTGGGCATGACCGTTCGGCTCCGAAGAGAAAATCGGAATGAGTGGTTGCATACCAGCTCCTTTTATACCCGTATATTCGGGGGAGTGGCATGCAAATACCACTGGCCAATTTTCATTGGGCTTTTATCAAGACCAGAGGTGTCTCGGGCTCCCAAGAGTGACCCCCTAGTGTCACTACATCGACACCAACGTCGAGTGAGTGACAGATAGGGAACTGCTTAACTGAGGAATATCTCAGTTGCCCACCCACTGAAAAGAATCTCTCTTAACAGAAAAAGCCTACATTTGCTATTTGCCTGGCGTGTGAAATGAGCTCCACATGTAAAGACATTTTATTTCCTTGATAGTTCACAATGGACAGAGGCTTTTCACTTGCCAGAAAAAAAGAAGAAAAAGCAGGTCAGCACTACACTTCAAGGCTGGCGATTCATGCAAATGATCAAATGAGAAACCTTGTGCTCTTGTGGAAAGTCTTCCTCCACTTTGATGTTTGATGACACTTTAAGGAAGTGTAGACTTCAAAATCAATAATAATTCAAAGTTAGGCGACCATTCATATCAATACATGCCATCACTATAGTGGCAGAGTAAGAACCTAATTTTAGCCTCCAGCAAATGCAATCCAACCAAATATGAAAAAAGGATCTTATTTATTGAAAGCAATTAAAACCGAAACTTAAAATTACATTTCTGTTTTGATGGAAGAATCCAATGCTGTGACTACACCAAGGAGCTTTAATAGGCTACAGATACACAGTCCGATGCCATAAGCACTGAATGTAGCATCTCTGCCTTGTAGACACCCCTCCACACCACTAGAGGTAGCCCTCTGTTGTATTTCAAACACGAGAAATTAATCTTGGGCTGTGCACAATATCCCATATGTTCCTCATTTGTGCACCTGCCTTAACAGTCATTTAACACGCACATTGGCATGAGGAGCTACAAGCAGATACACAAATATCAGGCTACAGTCCATCCTGAATTTAGACTGGACATTTAAACATTCTAACCTTCAACTCAATTCATTCATAGGCGTTTCCCTTTGTTTATGGTCCCGCTAGAAAGTCATATTCACACAAGATGCAGATCTATGGGGGACTCAAGTTCTCCACTAGGACTGGCTAAAACTTCCACCAGTGCTTTGTCCATGTTGTTGTTGATACAAACCAGCCGTGCAAACTTACAGTTCCTCCTACTGAAAATTAAACCGATCACGATGCGGTCCCCACTACGCTATATGGATGCCAGGCGTTTCCTTGGTGTTCTATATTTGGTTTGTGTTAAATATAAGAACTTGCATTCAGGCAAGAAATTTCCAAGCTTAGACAATATTTCTCATTACCTACCTTGTGTATTATTATTGTTATTATTATTCCTCTTGCAAATTTTCTCCCCATAATCAATACTACTTCTACAGCCAGGGTCCAAAATTAACTTTTTGCAACACCTGCCAGTGGTGGATGAATTGAGAATTTATAGGCCTATGTATTTCTTGCAGGCCAAGAAAATACATTTAGCATTATTTTTTTATGTCAGTAATTGTGATTTTGTCCCTCATATTTTCATTTTGGTGGCTTGATGAAATGAATAGTCATTTGTGTCACCACATGGAGTTCTGTAGAAAAACATTAGATCCTAGATGGTCAGTTTTACACGGGGATAGAAGATTTTATAAGATGGATTTTTTTCTTTAGTAGACTGTTTGATTTGAATAACATCATGGAAAAAAGATGAAACCAGGCTAAGGTGGGTTAGTTGGTCTCCAAGCCTGGTCAAGCTTGTTAAAGGAATATTCCAGGTTCTGCATCATGGCATAATGTTGATTACCACATAAAAATGATTTTGACTCATTCCTCCTTTTCTTTAAAAACAAAAATCAAGGTTACTGTGAGGCACCTACATTGGAAGTGAGTGGGGGCAGCTTTTGGGTTAAAGGCAGAAATGTGAAGCTTATAATTTTATGAAAGCACTTACAATAATTCTTCTGTTAAAATTTGTGTATTTTAGCTGTAAAGTTGTTTAAATCGTCATTTTTATTTGTTTTATTGTTTTAGGGTTTACAGCATTATGCCACCATGGCATCCAAGTTGTAAAATTGGATATAACTTTACACAGAAAAGGTTAGTAAGTGATTTTATCACCCTAAAATATTAACATGCATATTGTTTGCGTCTTGTGACTATACTTTTGAAACCGTGTTTATTGTAATGTTTGCCCATTGTCCCCCATTCACTTCTATTGTAAGTGCCTCACACCCAGATTTTTATTTTTTTTATTTTTTTTTTTAAGAAAAGGAGAGGTGAGTCGAAATATTTTTTTTGTGGTAATCAACATTATGCCACAAATGCTGTCAATTGAGATTGTATTAAACCCAGAATATTCCTTGAAGCTGTTCTGTTTTGATGGTTTTAGATTTATGCTAAGCCGTTTCGAAGAAGTCGGAGGTGGGAATACAAGTTGAAATTTCCCACTTCTGGCCTCATTGTGTTCCAGTCAATCACATGTCATGGTCTCAAGTCAAATCCCAAACCCCTGTTTCCTTTGGAGACTTTGACATCCACTGTGAGAGCTTTAGAGTACTGAAAAGTGTGGGGCTCAAAAATAAAGGTCATTGTTTTTTTTGTTTGTTTTTTTTTATTGGAAATTCTGTTTGGAAAGACCTTACAGCATGGCCATCATGAATGTACTCTCTTCAAAGTGTGCTCCGAAGGCATCATTTGTGTTGATTGGAACTCAGGGCAGATGCTAGCTTGCTGGTTATCTATGAACTATTTCACGAGCAAAATAGGTGAAAACGTAAGCGTTGATTGATACACAAACAATTATTCTTAATAACCTCTTGCGTATTTATCGTTTATTGCATGTTCTCACATTTCATGCAGTGAAAATACAAGATTGTTTTTATGTTTAACAAAACAAAAGCTAACAAAAACTTTGCATTATGCTCGCTGGTCGCCAATATCTTGGTAACAATGTCAAATGACTTATCTCGCTGAGGTCGGGGTTGAGCGATCTACCCCAGCTTCACAAGTTGGATATCTGACTTTGCGCGGCATTCCAGACTTTATTTTCAAGTAGGAGGTAGAAAAATTCCAAGTTGTCTGGAGCAATAGACTTTTTAGATGGGAGAACACCTGGCTGACCAGATAAAAACACTAGTAGACCACAGGCTGGTTAGCAGGGATTAAATTCAAACCATAATGCTCCTAATAAAGTGGCCAATTGGCGAATAACTATGTTTTGTTTGTGTTAATTTTGGACCCTGTCTGCAGTTATTGAAGTTATTGATCAAATTTGTCCACACAATGAGAGTCAATGAGGTTAGTGTGTGTTGCTCAAGAAAGATCCAGTGTGAATGTTTCACTCTTGTATAAGGCTTCCCCATGTCAGACATTAGCTAAGCTAAAGAACCATCAGCATAAATCTGCAAATGAGCTTTTGTGAGAAATGAAATTATGAGCGTCCAAATTCCCCCTTTCAGTCTCTCATTCTGTTTTTCCTACAATATTCTTTTCCATCCTCCCATTTTTCCCTCACGTCTCTCCACCCATCTCTCCTCCCTTTATTTCCCAATCCCAAAGGCTGCTATTTGGGATGATCGGCAGATAATGACTTCCAGTGGACTAATTGTGATAATTTAATCATATGCTTTGATGTTTCCTGGGATCTGCTGAGCTTAAAGATGTTAATTAGCATTATTGAAAAGGAGGAGAGACAAGGAGGGATTTTTCGCTGGATACTCTTCCCACTAGACTTGCTGTGTGTAATCAGAAGGTTAATACTATTTTCTCTTACTCCCTGGTGTGTTCCATTAACACCTCAACATACTCTGTTTGACTATAGTGCACATTAAGTTCAAGCACAGTCCCTTTAATGCAAGTCGCCAAGTTCACTCAGCAGCCATCTTAGTAAAGCCCTTAGGGTCTGGAAGCTATTTTCAAGGCATGCAAATACAGCTCTGATTTACTTGAACGAGGACAGACAGAAATCTTCCAAACTGCGGCAAAACAGCTAAAACTAGCTTAAACTGGTTTAGTGGTCTTAGCTGGTTTCCCAGCCTAATCATACTGGTCTATTTGCTGGTTTAAGGGGGATTTTGGGCACTTGTCTATTGGTCAGGCTGCAAGTCCACCTTGATTGGCTAAAGTCCAGCCAGACCAGCTTAAACCAGCTAAAACCAGCAAACCATTTTAGGATTATTTAAATGTATGTTAAATCACCAATACAATCTGACAATAATAGTGACAGAAATGTTGCTTCTTTAGCTGAAATCAGGATTAAAAACTTGATGTTTTTGTCAATATGGTGATGGATTCTTTTAACTGAAAGGCAGGACTTTCATTCCTACTGTCTCCATATTGAGCATTGCAATTTCTTCCATTCTTGTCATTCTTCATGCACTGTCTCTGGTTCACGTCACGTCACATCATTTCAGGGTGTGCACCAATTAAGATTCAGTTCAACTTTATTGTTCAGTTCAAAATATTTGCAGAGAAAGGCATTTCCCCACAATGCACCCCTAACTTGGGGTTTTGCACAACTACTCAGCTTACTACGATCCTGGTTGCTGCATTGAAATTCATATACAGTATAAGCCAACACTAGAGGGAGCTGTTTAACACAGTCTCTGGTGAGAGGTTTAGCCTTGTCTGTCAACCAACACTCCTGGTCCTGTTTCAGTGAAACATAAGGACATGTACCTTTAAATGCTTAAAAACTACAACAAGCTTCCCACTTTTCTTTACAATGCTGATCTGAGCAAAGTCAGCAGTCAATGTTCTGCAATGAACATTTTACTGTGGAAGCAATATTCAGGTTTCCACAGCTCGGCATCTGTTCTCATTGTAACAGAAGTGCTGTAGCAATGTACTTGTAGGGCTACATTTTCTACCCAGTTTATGAACATGTATTCATGCGTCTCAGCACAAAGGCATCCCCATATGCTGTGATTTAATGGGCACCGCTGATGGGGAACGGTGTTTTGGCAGTGCGACAAACATGGCAGGAAGGAATGATGGGAAAAGGGGGACACACAGATGTATTTATGACTGTGACGTATGTAACCAGCCACACTGTTCATAAATGTTTGTAGATAATGTGCATAGAAGTTGTGACCACTCTGTGTGACCTGTTGTGTGAGATTGTTGGCGCATCTGCCATCTTTTCCCCCCAGTAGTAGAAGGGGCTGAATCTCAGGGGACATGATATCCTGGGTAGGGTTGCACCAGCTGTGCGTAAGTTCTCACATAAGTTGGGATGTAAAGTTCACACTAAGGGCTTAGTAACTACTAGTTAGTTTGTAACTAAGTCAGTGCTTAATTCGGGTGCACCACCTGTTCTTAAGGAAAGACTTAACTAGTAGGTCGTAAGCTCTCCGTAAAGTAATGCGTAGTCGCATAATATGACGTTTACCTGTAATAATCCAATAAGCAGCCTCGTTAGATCAGTTTCATGCTGAAGAGCCGTTTTTTTTTTCTCTCTGGTAAATGTAAACGAGTGTAAATGTCAACATCATACTGTATGTCTAAATGATTGATACCTGTCACGCAAAACATGAGCTCATTGATGTTATTGTGAGTCTGCTTTTTTATTCCATCCGTTACTCCTGGTCGGAGGCTTCCGTACATTTTTAGTTTATACGTAGGGTTATGTTCTACCTAAGTTTAATGGTGCAATGCTCAAATATTTAGTAGGGCGTAAATTGTGACTTAGTGCCCATTTACGCCACAAAAAGGCTAAGTTGTAACTTACGTATAGCTGGTGCAACCGGCCCCTGGAAACTGAACCTTACTTATTTGTAGAGGCTGAGGAGAGAGAGAAAGAGATGAGAAAAAGAAAGCTCCTGTTTTTCTGACTGCAGTTGGGTTTTTGAGGCACATCTCTCAAATATTTATTTGGGATTCAGCATCACACACCTCTAGTTTAATGTCATAGTAACCACACCCAACAACCTTAAATGGTTCCCTTTATGTCTTTAAGGGGAGAGAACATGCACATGCTGTCTTGCATGCATGCACGCCTGCACTCACCTAGCATTAATCGTATTGATCCCTGAATCTTTGGGCCCTTTGAAATTTGAAGGCAGTTATTCATTTGACAACCTCGACAACTTCACCCTCCACCACATAGAGGATCTTTCCTCCCATCCCGCCCATTATGTCCCAGTGGACTGTTTGAAGGCAATCACGCACTATGGATAGATGAGATTATACCTCCTTTATTCCCCTCACTGTCATAAAGGAGCAAAGTATAATTGAGAAGACATTTTCCCATCTTTCTTAGTGTCGTGTTAGATATTATATGAGATATGTTATAGGTCATACCTATTTCACCTCTTCATTTAATTATTCCATGCATTTTTCTTATGTTACCCATCCATACAGGATTGTAACTGCCATAGACATCGAGGGACACGTACCTCCCCCCGAATATTCAGATAAGAGGTCGATTAATTTAGGTTTTTCACAGATTCTTAAATTTTAAGTCCGTCCATCCATCTATCTCGAGAGGTACACGTCCTCCTCAATATTCAGATAAGTGGTCGATTAATATAGTTTTTTTTCTCCCCTTTTCTCCCCAATTTGGAATGCCCAATTCCCAATGCACTCTAAGTCCTCATGGTGGCGTAATGACTCGCCTCAATCCGGGTGGCGGAGGACGAATCTCAGTTGCCTCCGCGTCTGAGACCGTCAATCCGCGCATCTTATCACATGGCTTGTTGTGCGTGTTACCGTAGAAACATAGCGCGTGTGGAGGCCCACGCTATTCTCCACAACATCCATGCACAACTCACCACGTGCCCCACCAAGAGCGAGAACCACATATTATAGTGACTATGAGGAGGTAACCCCATGTGACTCTACCCTCCCTAGCAACCGCGACAATCTGGTTGCTTAGGAGACCTGGCTGGAGTCACTCAGCACCCCCTGGATTCGACCTCATGACAACAGGGGTGATAGTCAACGTCAAAACTCGCTGAGCTACCCAGGCCTCTGGTTTTTCACAGATTTTAAGAATGTCCATCCCTTCCCATCTTGAATAGCCATCCATCAGTACATCTGTCTGCCCATCCATCCGTTTTTCCATCTGTCCCTTTGTACATCTGTCTGCCTATCCTTCCATCCATCTGCCCATCCATCCATAGACATTGAGAGGGACACGTCCTCCTCAGTATTCAGATAAGTGGTCGATTAATATAGGTTTTTCACAGATTTTAAAAACATCCATCCATCTGTCCATCCATCCATACATCCGTCTGCCTATTCCTCTGTCCGTCCATCCATCCATACATCCGTCTGCCTATACCTTTGTCTGTCCATCCATCGACATCGAGAGGGACACGTCCTCTTCAATATTCAGATAGTGGTCAATTTAATATAGGTTTTTCACAGATTTTAAGAATATCCGTTCCTTCCCATCTTGAATAGCCTTCCATCTGTACATCCATCTGCCTATTCCTCTGTCTGTCCATCCATCGACATTGAGATGGACACATCCTCCTCAATATTCAAATAAGTGGTTGATTAATATAGGTTCCATCCATCTCCATCCATCTGTTAATTAATCCGTCCATCCATCCGTCTCCATCCATCCGTTTATTCATCCGTCCATCCATCTGTCCATCATCCCTCTCCATCCATTTGTTCATTCATCCATCCATCCATCCGTGTCCATCCATCTGTTCATTCATCCGTTCATCCATCCATCTGTTCATTCATCCAACCATCTGTGTATCTAGCTGTCTGTTCATTCGTCCATTCATTTGTTCATCAATCCATCAGTCTGTCTGTTCATCCATCAGTCATTTGTTCATCAATCCATCAGTCTATCTGTACATCCGTCTGCCTGTCCATCCGTCCATCCATCCTTTTTATTTTTCCATGTTAGGCAGACAAGTCTTTCAATAAGAACAATAAATTCAATTTTAGTGGGAGAGTTAAGAAAATCCTGCTATATGTTTCATCCATCAATGATTGTAACCACCATGAACATAGAGTCCACACCAATATTCAGAAAAGTTGTTGATTAGTATAGGTTTTTACATTCTTAAAATTCTTTTTCCCCCATCTTGAGTAGCCATCCATCTGTACATCTGTCTGCCCATCCGTCCATCCATCCATCTGTCTGTTCATCATCATCCATTCTTCTATCCATCCGTCTATACATCGAGAGTTGAGAAAAGCCTGCTACATGTGTCTTTTTATAATTTTTATCATTTAAGCACTTTTACTAATTCATTGTTTTTGCATGTTTATGTGTTTGTGTGAACTCACCTGTATGCATTAACGTGTTTGATAAGTTTTATGTTGCTATACAGTAAGCACATGGTTTTGCTCATTTGGGGTTTGTGTCTCTCTGTGTCTGAGAATTTCATCTGCTGTGTGACCTCTTTTGAATTGTCGGATCACCCTTTTCTCCTCAAATTGATGGCTCACATTCAGCTTCTCACGCAATCATTGTCACGCGAACCACACTCAAGGGACATTGCATATCTCTATCTCTCTCTCTCTTTTGTTTGTGTGATCATTAGAGCAGTGGTTAGTAGCTCAATGCTTGATATTTTCCATGTCCCTTCATTATTTATTTATAATGTTTTACCTACTATATTTCTTTGAAGTCTTAAAACCACCTGTGTGCATTCTTCTCTATACATTTCTATACAGCAAATTCAAATCTGATAACCTTCTCTGTCTATATTTCTGACCCCTCCAAATGCTTCCTGTCTTTAGGTGCTACAATGCCCTATTACATACAGACCTCTTCAATGCCCTATAGTTCTCTACAGACCCTGTCAATAGCTCTACACAGTTTCTTTGCTTTCCTCATCTCACACGACAATGCAAAAAATACAGCACCCCCTCCACCAGTCCTGTGTGGTAGCCATGGCAACCCAAAGGTCTGGGTTGTCGTGATGATGTGTGCTGTACTTTATGATTTGAGGAAAGATTCCTCCATATAAAGCATTACATTTATCAGATGCTGGAATATTTAGTGATTTTATAGATTCCATAGATCTTTAACAGTTCTCTTGTTACATTTTTCCTTAATAATTTTAATGCAATAATGGGGAGTGACTGTCTGCATAGGAATGAGTCTAGCATGAGATGGAGAGATAATTATTTATTGAGGGAAGACATGAGAGTGATGGCATGTAATATGCACATCATAACCATCCTATTTCACATTATTATTCCAAAAAAGCAAGACAGATATCTGTGGTTCCCACCCATTACTCCACCCATTACAAACTTTACATCATCTCAAATAACATACACCATTACAAATCAAAGGTGACTCCAAATCCAAGTAGAAAAAATTAATATTGATTTTCTGTCTCTGTGTAGAATAATGCACATAGATGCACAGAATTGGTTAGAGGTGTTTGGAGCAAGGAGTCAGGGTTTGAATGGTGATGCCTTAACTATACAGTCTGGTTTAGACTGATCATACTTTGATTTGGCAACAGTTGGAAGAATGTTTTGCTTAAGTCTGTGCTTATCAAAATTCGAATCATTGCTCCCTGTGGCCGAAACTTGAAGTGATGTTGAAAGTAAGGGCACATGTAAACCTTAGTTTCTGGGTGAAATGTCCACAGAGTGGGGCCAAAAGCAAGTTATATTTTTAGTAGTCTCACTTCCAAGGCTGTGTGCTCCGAAGGTCACATTTGTAGGCTAGGGTTAAGGCTAATTTATACTTACTGGGCGATCAGTCTTCTCTTAGTTAGCCTATAAATGATGAAGAAATGCAGTATCGTTTTTGTTGTGCCAAGGTGTTTGTTTGGTAAGATTTCTCCTGTTCACGTACATCTCTGAAATTCTTGACACAAGAGAACTTGACTGGTCGAAGAGCGCTGATGATTGGTTCAAACTATTCGTGGGTATGGTTTAGACATGACGCTTTTTTTCCCCTTCTATTTACAATCGCACATGCCAGCTAAAGAGTTGTTACTTAGGTTACTATCGTTAAAATTGATAACTTTGAAGCCCGTCTCTCAGATAGTGCGGAAGTATTCTTTTTTTACATAATTTGCAACACAAACTCTACAAAGACAGCATGGCCACGACAAATGAGTGGAGAGAGATTTGAGTTTTTAAAAGTGAAAGTGCTAAAAGCAGTGCTAAATCCATCCATATGTTCATCCGTCCATCCATCCATCTGTTAATTCATCTGTCCATCCATCCGTCTCCATCCATCCATCTGTTCATTCATCCGTCCATCCATCTGTCCATCCATCCCTCTCCATCAGTGCTAAAAGCGGTGGTCCACGGAGAGAAAAACCTGCATTATTGTCTTTACTTGTGGCTGAAACAGTACATTAAACACTGTGACATCACCCTAAACAAACTAATTTTAAAACGACTTTGTGCGTAGTATAAATGGCGGCTTCATTCACCTAGGGTGCTTTAGTTCGTCCAGGAGAAAAAAGTTTGGCTTCTTCCAAAGTATAAACCAGGCATTAGGGTCTCGTTTCAGAAAAGCAAGTAGGACATTCCAAATGCAACCTTCGAATGCAACTTTCAGTTTTTCGGAGAATGCAAGAGGTGGTCTCTTCCTTGGCACTCACAATCCACAATTCTTTGCTTCAACAAATATATACATAATTTCTCTGAAACAATTATGTTGAATTACTCATATGATGTTAAAATGCAAGTAATGTTAACTCCCAAGTTGAAGTACCTCAGTAGATGGGTCTAAAATATATGAAATGTAAAATTATAATAATATATAATGTAAAATAAAGTATAATTAAGTAAATATAAAAGTACAGCAGCAAAATCTCTATATCATTATAACTCAAAGTTTATCTCAGAATTTCCCTTCTCACTCAGAACACTTGTGCAGTTTGAGAGCGATGCATCCTGTCATTGCAACCGTATACATTCTGTTTTTGTTTTCGAAGGCCTTTTCATTTAAACAAAGCTAAGAAAATTTGAGGACACTCACTTTACCGCTGCCTACAAAGGATATGTCCTTCCTAGCAAATGTCTTCGAAACGAGACAGCTAGAGTCAACAGGAATGCATATTTTATTAACTCTAACCCAAACCCTAATCCTAAACTTAACGTCAATGGAGTAAAAAATGCAATCTTCAAGGCCCTGTCCCAAATGGCACCCTACGCCGTTGTGGTCCAGACATTGGTGACTTAAGCAAGTGCAGACCGATGGGGCACTAGTCACCAAGGCCATGTGGCTAATAAAAAGCAGGCATTTGACATCACCTTGTCTGCCTTGATTTTTCCTCCGGCACGATGACTTCAGTACGATGTGACTGGTCAAGAGGATCAGCAGCTGGACCGTTGGTAATAGACCACTGGATAGCTTGCATTGATGCAGGCTCACCAGAAGGGCGCATCAGGGTCAAGAAAGAGGCACTCGTAAGCACCATTCTGAGTGCTAAAATGTCCAACTGGATACCCTGCGGTCTCGTGGACTTCGTGGGAACATCCCTAACCTGTGATTATGTGATTGACCCAAAAACATAATTGGCTTCTATGAGCAATGATGGCAGATTTCGAACTGTGTGAATGAGGTGAATAGGAATGATTTCGGATAGCTTTCTCCAGATATAATAGAGCTCCTTTGTTTAGAGAGGGACATTTTAAGGAGAATTATTTGTAAAAGATAAGATGTTTTTATTAAAAATCCAGCAAGATGGGGAGAAGATGGAATGTCAATGTGTGATGAAGAATAGAGGTTATTGAATCTTTTGTGCCTGTGTGCTGTCTTACAGAGTTATCCATCAACCCAGCTCTACATCACCGTTCCATGACACACAATTCAATAAGTCCTTAATGCTAGGTGCAAAAATGTGCAGGTTAAATTTGAGGTATTTTTGTGTTTGTTTCTGTACCCATGAAAGGAGTGAAAGTAGATATACAAGTGTATCCTTCCATTGAAAGGCTGTTGCAAAGGCCCGGGGATGTGTGAAAACATATCCATGAGTGTTTACATGGCATGTGTCCTGTGTAGGTGTTTTTGTATATGGAAATAGAACTGGGGGAAGCTGTGATAAATGTGCAATAACTAGTTCAGTTTTTCCCCATGCACAGTTTGAGAAGTGTGCAGGTATGGGTTGGGACTTAAAAACAGCTCAGGACCTATTCCAGTCTACAAACTATCATCTGCCTCTTCTAGTTCATATTGATTGCAACTGTATTTTGATATGACTCAAATTGCCGTTTTTGCATTGCAAAAACAGTGCAACTAAATTGACAGCAAACATTAGCTATTAATGTTAATTACTTAGTTGGTTTAGAGGAAAAAATAATGTGACGTAATCACAGATTCATAGTTAATCATAAATCAAGTCAAGCCATTTTTATTTGTATAGTGCTTTTCACAAAATGCATCGTTTCAAAGCATCTTTGGAACTGATGAAAATGATGCCTTAAAAATTATTGTCTTTAGGCCCCCAGGAGCAAGCCAAAGGCAACTGTGGCAAGGAACACAAAACTCCATAAGATATTAGTTTAAGGAGAAAAATAACCTTGGGAGAAACCAGGCTCAGCTGGGGGCAGCCAGAACCCCATTGGCTAAACTGTATGCATATAATGCCAATATTCGATATCTATATCTAGGACAAGTTTTGTTTTATGTGAGTAAACTGGGTAGATGTTGAAGGGCAATGTTTAAAACTAAAGGATTTTGTATGAACTGTAAGAGTAATGATTAAGTGTCTTTGAAGTCCATCCCAACTTTTCTGTCGAAGTGCACATTAAAGAAGTGTCCATTTTATGTGGCTGACATAGGCTTTAGTTGGCATTAATTTATTGTCAATGTATTCCATTTAAGGAGAGTGTAGTCCATCCTATGACCAACATGATACTGGCAGAGGTCAGCAAAGTCCACAGTCATTAGGTTCATTTCTGGTAAAGCCCATCCTAAGTCCGAGGTGCAGGCAGTGGACAGTAAAGTATCCTTTGTTATATGATTGGAGTTGGCAGCAGTTCATCTTCTGTGAAGTCCATTGTAATAATATTCATAATTATTCTTTAACACAGTTCTTAATAATAAAACCTGCATTTTCAATAAACAAGGAATTGGGGTGCAGACATTTGATTGAATTTATTTTGTGATTTTAATAACTTGATTAACTTGACCTGTATTTTACAAGACTGTACTGAGCATAATTTATTTTCAATGAAAAGGGCAGGCAATCTTCTAAAACTGCTGTGAATCTGTGATAGACTAGTGAAGTGCATGTCTGTGGGTTGTGTGCCTTGTTGATTTATCTAAATTTGGTTTCAACCGCTGGCCCACCAGAAATATGTGTATGTGTGGAAAGTGGAAATGTGCGAGTGTCTTTGTGATTACTGTCCCACTCAACAGCCCTGTCTGATCCTGTCTTCTCAAGCCACTAGCCTCACATATCAAATTGACATCTCCACCTCCAATAGGGTAAGAATTGCCATATAGCAATGCTGTCACTGGAGCGCAGGAAAAAATATTTTAGTTGAGCTGCTGTCTGCTCTGAGGGGCATTGCTGGAAACAGACGACAAGGAGAACAGTTGTGAAAACCCAGTTACTCTCACACACACACACACACAAACACACATGCACACAGAGAAAGAGATCAACTGTGTTGAGTGGTCAGTGGCCTTTCTGAGGGAAATGGCAGGTGGAGAAAATGAAAGGAGAGCAGAGATGAGGAAGGTTAAAGAAACACAGGCATTTGAATCTGTCCTCATCAGCTTTACTGTGCAGTCAGAGCAGTGAAGGGGGATAACATGTTATTAGAGAGCAGGAGGCAAAGGAGGAGTGCAGCACAGTGCCTGAGGGAAGAGAGGATTGAGTGCATTGGAGGAAGCTGCTCAGTGCTTTACCAGCTCACTAATGAGGCACACACACACATACACACGTTGGTGCAGCTAACTTTGTGAGGACTCTCCATAGACATAATGATTTTTATACTGTACAAACTATAGATTCTATCTCCTAACCCTAACCCTACCCCTAAACCTAACCCTCACAAAAAACGCTCTGCAATTTTACATTTTCAATAAAACATTGTTTAGTAAGTTTAAGCGATTTGAATTATGGGGACACCAGAAATGTCCTCATAAACCACATTTATATTATAATACCCTTGTAATTACCAGTTTGTAACCTTAAAAAAAGTCTTTGTAAACCACTTAAACCCACCCACCCACCCACACACACACACACACACACACACACACACACACAGAAAGCAAGTATAGAAGTGAAAGGCACAGGATAAATTGAGTTAGGAGGTAGAGACACAAAAAGTCTTCTGTAAGGATACACATCCACTTATGATTAAGGTGAAACCTAGAATACATGAATAGTCAAAAAGCTGCATGGGAAAATCAGTGTTATCTAAATTAAAACATTTGTTAACTGAAATAAAAATAAAAAGTAACAAACTGTAAACGCAACAGTAAACTGAAACTGAACTAAAAATCATAAAAATAACCACAAATAAAATTGTTTTAGTTTTTGATACACTGTGTTAGAAAATATGTAACTTTTAAAACCCGCATAAAAATGTCAGTTGAAAGCAAAAACAGCCTTGAGAAGTTTAATGGCTTTAAAGGAGAAGTTCACCCAAAAAATGAAAAGTCTGTCATAATTTACTAATCCGTTTGCTGTTCCAAACCCATATAACTTTTTTTTTTTTTTTTTTTTTTTTTTTTGGAACACAAAAAGATACATTTTAATGAATAGATAGTGTTTCACTTTAAAGCTCACAGTAGATAAGTATCAAAATGAGTCCATATGACTTGCACGTCATATTCCATATTCCTCTGATGGCATACAATTGGTTTTTATTAAGAAACAACCCAATTATGAAAACACTGTTCAGTGAAAGTCTTGATGTCTGTTGCACATTCAGGAGCATTGTAAGAGAAGCTCATTCACAGCTGCTCAGGTGTTCAAAACAATGCAAGTTTTCCCTTGTACTCGTGCCACTGTGAATAACTCAACAATTTTTTTTTTTGTTGGGGTAAACTATTCCTTAAATCATATTTAGATCGTATCAGTTAACACATTAACTTTAGCAGCCCCAAAATGCTAAACAAAACCTAAAATAAAAACGAATGAAAAACAGAATTTATCTGAAATTAGAAAACAATGAATAAACTAAAACAAAAGTCAAAGAGTGAAAACTAAAAAAAAAACAATACTAAACTGAAAGAACAAATTGAAAATAAAGAGATAAAGAAAACTGAATTAAAAGGTTAATATGTTTATAACCATGACACGAACTCATAAGTGTCAGGAAAACAAGTATATAAGTGAGAGCACAGGATAGATAGGTAGGTGCAGCTACAAAAGAACTCCTGTAAGCATTCACATTCACTGACCCCCTTATGATTAAGGTTAAACTCAGACAACATGAATACATTAATTGTCAAAGAGCTCACGGGGAAATAAACATGGTCAGCAGTGGATGGTCTCATCCAGCTAAGAACTCAGTATTGCATGGCCCTATAATTTGTGCAGCTTTAGAAGGAAGAGATTAAAAACTGTGAAACTGCAAATTCTGCCTCAGAAAAAGATGTCATAACCACTTACTAGAATTCTCAGGGAAAATAATTTCAGTGCTGGTCGGTAGAGCTCACAAGCCCTGGTGATATTTAAATTGCAGTAATCAAATCCCTCAGTTGGTCTCAGCATGCCTCCACTGATTAGTGCTCATAGACTTAATTATGCGCTGTTTTCTTTCAAAAAAACTCACAAAGACAGGAAGTCATGAGTCATTTTCTCATAACATCATAAAGGCTGCCTTAAGGAAATGGGAATTTTTAACAAAATGACATTGATTAAATGAGCAACAAATAAACTCTTTATACTGTAGATGAATACATTCAATGTCATCCCAAAAGTCACTGTAAAATTTGCTTTGTGATGATTCTGTTGGTTTCAGAAGACAAGCTGTTCATGCTGACATTCCATTTGACATTTTTAAAGGCGTATTGGTATTGTTTCTTTGAGTCATTGATAATTTATACATTTTGAGAAGAGCAGTGATGGTTTGACAGTTGATGGCAGGACGAATCGAATTTCAGACTTGGGATGCTCAGTTAGAAAAAAGTGACAACATAATTCTTGTTGATGTTACTAGTGTTACATTTTCTTTTTTCAGTTATTTTTTTTTTTAATGGTTAAAGCTGAAGTGTGTAATTTCTGCACCATTAGCATCACCAAACGGAATTTCAAAAATAACCATTGTTTTTATACAGAGTCTACAGAACTCCCCCTGTCTTCCATTGGTTGTACAAACAGATAGTCCCGCCCCAAACTCACACTATTGATTAAGCCAGTGTTGCTGTGTTGGGCTCAGCCTACAAATGGCTTATAGTTGACTCTTCATTTTAATTTGGGATATGAGCATTTTTTTTAAAGGGATAGTTCACCCAAAATGAAAACTCTCATCAATTCCTCACCCTCATGCCATCCCAGATGTGTAAGACTTTCTTTCTTCTGCAGAACACAAATTAAGATTTTTAGAAGAATATCTCAGCTCTATAGGTCCATACAATGCAAATGAATGGTGACCAGTGACCAGAAGGCCAAAAGGCATCATAAAAGTAATCCATAAGACTCCAGTTGTTAAATCCATGTCTTCTGAAGCAATATGATAGGTGTGGGTGAAAAACAAATCAATAGTCCTTTTTCAATATCAATCTCCACCTTTGACCAGCCTCAACCAGTAGGTGGCTGTATGTGGAAGTGAAAGTGTAGATTTACAGTTAAAAAATTATTTAAATGTAGGGCTTTACTGGTTGTTTAGATCAGTGTTACTATCAGAAATAATTAATAATTATTTCTTTAGTTATTAATTAATATTTAAATTAATTAATTGAATCTAACTCATTAAAACCTCATATGGGGCTCCAGTAAATGTAGTGCGCTATGTTTAGGAGCGGGTTTGGTTATCAGCAATAATTAATAATTATCAAAGACAGTTATTAATTATTAAAATCAATAGAACATTGATGAGAATCAATGTTAGCTTTTTTTAATCCTTTAAATCAACAATTATCAAAGATAATCACTAATCATTAACAGATGAAACATTAATTAAAAATTAACACTAGCTTATTGATCATTCAAATTCAACAATCATCCAAGATAATTATCAATTATTAAAGATCAATAAAATATTAATAAGGATTAACATTGACAGGGCACCACCCTGGAATCAGGAACTAATAACCAGATAGTATAACAGTCTCAATATTAGATTGTTTTCTTAGGAAAATCGACATCCGAAGAATATCGATTTTCAGGGAAAAAAACAATGAATGAAGGCTTGAATCCGAGCACTGACATCCCGTCAGCATGACACAGGCGTATGCGAAACAAACCAAAACACTTCTCTTTGTAATATAAACAAAGTTTATTTATGCAGTAATATCAATTAATAATTAATACAATGCAGTCAATAAACTTCCGACTTACAACTACAAACTAAACAGTGATATGATTAGATATGGAAATCAAAATAATCCTATAACACATGAGAGTGTGTGTGTGTGTGGTTAGTATGAGAGAGAGAGAGAGAGAGAGAGAGAGAGAGAGAGAGAGAGAGAGATTAAGCGATGGCCCCAAAGCCGATTTCGCGATCGTGGGAGAGAAAGCAGCTGTTAGTTTATCACTCAGTCCCGCGTTCTTTGATTCTTTAATGGATAAACTCAGTTTGCCGGTCTCACCCGTGATGGCGAAAATGCACAACAGTCCAATTTGGTTGGACCACAATACAGCAAATCAAATTCGTGATAATTAATACCCTGAGTATTAATAATGAGCGGACATGGCGGTCCGTAAACTGTACAAGCAAAAACCTTGAAACACAAGAATAACACGCTATAATATTCTATCTCTGCCCAGACGTAAACCTCTTACTTGAATCGCATGAGGATGCAGAATGTGTGTTCATCCGTCCTTTAACTCAGACTCGGTTCCTCGAGGCTCGGGTGATGACGGGAGGCCGTTTCCTCGCTCTGTCGGCGGGCGGTATGGCTGCTGATTCTTGGCGGGCTGGCGGAGAAATCAGAAATTTCGACTTGATTGAAGATGGAAAAGAAATCTTTAATCTCTTCACTTCTGCAGGCAAACGGATGAAGATGCGGATTGCTCGGTGGTCTCCTTTGGATCCGTT
The DNA here is from genome assembly GCF_019703515.2 of Myxocyprinus asiaticus. Lineage (NCBI taxonomy): Eukaryota > Metazoa > Chordata > Actinopteri > Cypriniformes > Catostomidae > Myxocyprinus > Myxocyprinus asiaticus. The sequence continues at coordinate 23,956,100 of NC_059356.1, forward strand.
GGAGTGTTCGGTTGAACACAGAGTAATCTCAACTCGTCCAGCGAGATGGAGACTGTATGGCCACAGTTTCAAGTCAGACGTTACTTCCTTGTGCCACGAGGTTGCACCTGAGAGCAGCGATGAGCTGCGTCTATACACGGCGAACAAAGTTGCTGGAAGCAAATCCCGGAAGCATTTCAGAGGTATTTCTACTCCTGATGATGTCATGGTTGAGGTGCATTCTGCTGAGGTATTCTTCAAAAAATCTTTGTTTGTGTTTGCAGAAGAAAGAAAGTTATAGGCCACGTACACACTGCAGCTAATTTCAGTTGTCAGTTCACCTTTAAGTGCTTAATCCTGTTCTGTGTACACACACAAATCGATAAAATTCAGGTAGTGACAACCGCATTTTCAAAAATGTCATGCAGTGTGTATGGAACCGAACTGAACAACTAGTTGTTAATGATGTGATTAATAGCGCATGTAAGATTTGTCTGTCTTTTCCTGGTGTAAATCACACTTACAGAGGTATGTGTCTTCATTCATTCATCTATTCCAGTCTTTTTCTCTCCACTGTAGTTTCTCTCAGTCCTGCGGTCTCGGAATAACCCGTACATTACAGTACAGAGAGTGTGCGCACTCAGCCGTTTATAATACGTGCATAAACAAAACACAGCGACTCTGTCGACAGCAGCTAACTAAACATTGATGGATGATAAAACATCTGTGGTGGATAATCTGCTCAAAAATAGTGAACGAAAAACGAGTTAAACTGATGGCATTCATGTTGCACAGCCGCGCAAGACACTGCAGCATTGCTATGGCGACACTTGTCAATCATCGCAATTGCGGGTATCAGTCTTTTATTCCATACACACATAAAGCGATGATTTAGGGCAGGGGTGCACAATTAGAATTCAAAGAGTTCCAGTGACTAACATTTTCTACCCCCAAAGGTCCAAACCATTAAAATGTCTAACGTGCGCTATGATTTGGGGGCATATGTCGTTCTTGTATATGTATAGCTAATAAACAAAGTACTACATCTCAATAACATTTCAACAATATTTATTGCACATTTTCAATGCAGACACATTAAACACGAGGTAAAATAAATATGCAGCCTAATCATAAATAAAAGTAGGCCTATCACAAATGTTCTCATTTCTTCACAAAAAAATAACAAAAGTGCCTGTTTCTGAAAAAAGCGCTTTGATTTTTGAACAAATAAGAAAACACAGGTTTAATATTTATCTTTCATACTCTCTCCAACTTCACTTCTCCATCTCTCTTCTTTAGTGAGAGAAATGGGCTTTTGCTTGCCCTGCCAGTAATTTCAACCTTGGCTGGAATGGAGTGAGTGCCATTCTCATGCACATATGTAGGTGCTCATTGGTGAGTCTAGAATGGTACTTATTTTTAATGATGTTCATAGTGGAGACAGAGGACTCACAACTGTATGTGGAGCCAAACATGGTCAAGGTGTGTAGTGCTACTTTGGTTAGACCAGGGAAAACAATCTCAGACACACCCTGCAGCCAGAAAGTGTCATGATCAGTTAGGTGAAAGTGATCTCTTAGTGCAACATTTGCTTGCAGATCAATCAGTTCCATCTGTAGAGATCCAGCATGTGCCCACTTGAAGGTCTGTGTCACCTCCTTTGAAAATCCCCTGACATTTGTGATGAGGAATGGATTCTCAATGAGAAGAAAAAGCTGCTGTCCAAGGCTGAAGCTGTCAATGCGAAGTTTCCAATCAGCTTATCTATGAAGTCAACATGAGGAGAAACATCTCTCTCACCCTGAATCTGTTCCTGTACTTTTGGGAAGTGTGCAGTCTCCTTTAAGATCTTCCTTGAACACTTCCAGTTTCCTCTGGAAGGAGCAGACAGCTGTCGTCAAATCACAAACTGAATTGTTCTTGCCCTATATTTTCACGTTGAGCTCATTAAGGTGTGATGTGATGTCTACCAAAAAAGCAACAATATCCATTTTGCTCTCGTCTTGCAAAAAAAAAGTGAAAACTGTGTTGCCTTCTGACTCATGAGCTGTACTAGGAAAGCTGTTATTTCCTTTCGAATGGACCAAAAGCATTCCAACACCTTGCCTTTACTGAGCCATCTTACGTTGTTGTGCAGCAGTAGGTCATTTGCATTTGCCTCAACTTCTTTCAGGAATTCTCTCAGCAGGCGATGTTGATGAGACGAGGATGCCCTGAGGAAGTTGAAATGTTTCATCATTGTATTCAGCACTTCAGCATACTCTTCTGACAGATTGGCACACAGGACAGACTGATGAATGATGCAGTGGTAAGCTGTGAGATCAGGGTTGTCCTCTTTCAGCCGTGCCACAGCTCCTCTCTCTCTTCCTATCATGGCAGGGGCCCCGTCTGAGGTGATAGAGACCACTAGTTTGAGATCTATCCCCCTCTTTCTCAGCATCTCCTTTATGGCCATGTATATGTCCTTTCCTCTTGTATGTATCTCGAGTGGTGTTACACCTAACAGGTCTTCACAGAATTCCTTCTTCTCTGTGTGGTAAAATCTAACATACACCAGAAGCTGGGCATTATTACTCACATCAATAGATTCATCAACGGCTAATGCTATGCATGGTGCACTCCGAATAGCTTCATCAAGCTGTGTTAATGCATCCTCTGTTAGTATTTCACTCTTTCTTGCTGTTGTTGTACGTGACATTGGGATTTGCTTGATCTTTTCACACAGCTCTTCTTTTTGTTTACCGTCAAGTAAAGTTTCAGCAACAGCATTCTTGCACTCCATCACCACTCACCCGTCAGTAAATGGCTTTTGGTGTTGACCCAAAATCCAAGCTATTTTCAGTGAACATTCGTTTAAACGTTGTTTGGCAGTGAATGCATGGGAGAGGACTCTGGTGGACCGATCATACTGGGCTTTGAGTTAGTTTATTTTGCGTGCCCTCACATCAGACTGCTGTGGCTATGTTTGCTCAAAAGATCTGTGCTTTGTGCTTCACGTTGGCACTTTTTATTAGAGCCACAGTCTCTGAACATATCAGGCAGAGTGGTTTGACACTTTCTGCGGGAAGGATAAAGGCATATTTGTCTGTCCACTCCTCTTTGAAAGCTCGATTTCCTGTATCGACTTTACTGACTTTTGCGCACGCCATTCTATAATTTCTCCTCTCGCTTCCACTTTTGCTTCTCTCGCTGTCTCTCTCTCTGACAACATCAGTCTCCTAACATGCACTGCATAAACATTCGCTTTGACTGGCTGAGTTTTGTGAAGTGATTTAAATAACGCACGTGATTGGACAACACACAGTAGTATGGGGCGCTGTCTGGGACCTTCCTAGCTGCACCAGCGCAGTATGTGTACATTGAAAAAAAGGGTTGCTTCATCAGTATTTAATTTAACAATTATTTATGAGAAATGTGTCGAGGTCCAGATAGAACCTTCACTCGGTCCAGACCCGGACCGAGGTCTACCAATTGTGCACCTCTGATTTAGCGGATTCACTCCAGCATTTAAATGGGGTTGTCTCTCCTGAAACTTTGTAGTGTGTACATGGCCATACACATCTGGGATGGCATGAGGGGGAGTAAATGATGAGCAAATTTAAATTTTTGGGTGAACTAACCCTTTAAAATTGAAATATGACTATTAATCTCATTATTATGACTTATTATCTCAGTTTGGACTTTTTATTATTTAAAGGTGCAATATGTAATATATTTACTGTACTAAAGCATAAAATTATCATGATATGTTATTAGAGATATAGGAAACATGCTAAGTTGAAATACTGGCTTCTCCGAAAACAATGCTACAGTCAGTATATTCTACTTTGAAATGTCCGTTCCGGACCGGAATTTCTGTTTGTGTTTTGGCCTGGTGATCCCGCCCACTGCCCATTTCCCAATAGTATTTCGACACCCTGGGTTGCCAGAAACAAGTTAGCAGGCAAACACAGCGCGCTGCATCCATGGAAGCCAGCTATACATCTAGCTAACATTGACAGAGTTATAAAAAAAAAAACTCCACATGAGCTGGTTTATAATTTGCAAACAATAAAAACATTGCAAACGTATACATTAGCTGATCAACTTACAGTGTAAGGCTTGTCACTTGCCATTGCCAGTTTGCTCATTCCTGTTGCGTGTCCTCAACCTGGCAACCCGCGTGAGCTTCGAGTCTGGGTAGGAGGGGGCAGGGGAGACAACTTTCTCTAATAATTTGGACTGCAGTTCCCATTTTAAACTCTTGATGTCAGTGTTACATATTGCTCCTTTAATTACTTAATATCTCAATTATGACTTTAAATCTCATAATTAATAATGGGCTGATACTTAATGGGCTCTGTTTTTGTGAGTGCGCAAAGCGCAGCGCTACGCACAACGACTGTGCTCTATGTCTCATCCAATTTTTGTGAAAGCGCTAATTCTAAGCGCAATTTTCATGGCAGTGCAAAACGCAAGTGGCCGCGGGTGGAAGTGTTTGCGCTACTGTGGGTGTTTGCGTGCAAACTCTGGGTGTATTATATGTTAATGAAGTGGCGCTAAGCGCAATTTGCTATTTTCCTGAGAAATAGGTCATTGCGCTAAAACGTTTCAAAAGCAGGTCTGATTTCAGTGCAAAGTTTAAACTCTGTTCAAGAATTTGCAGTTCGGAGATTCCACCAGTAGGTGGTAATAAATTTAATGTCCAAAGTCTGAAAATATTGTGGAATATGTCCCCGACAATCAGAGTTGTATAGCCATCTTATGAAACAAAAATGTATGAGACTGTGTTAAACCATATATTGGTCATGATTTATTTTTCAATTATTATTATATTTACAAATGTATTTATGATCTAATTTGTCATAGAGTGATTTTTACTCACTGCAAAATGTGCTGGTGAAAGAAGAGTAAAATGTTTGGATTTGGTATGATTTTTTGACCACTTCATTATTTTGAATAGTGTAATTTGAATTTAGAAATATTTTTGTTTCAATAAATTAATTTAATTATTCAAAATCAAAATCAACCGGTAGAAGTGAAGTGCATGCCGATACAATCACTTAATGCTAGCCATGATTTGTGTGTCAGTAGATTAATATTATTTTTTTCTTTTTCACCCAATTTGGAATGCCCAATTCCCAGTGTGCTTTTAAGTCCTCGTGGTCGCATTGTGATTCGCCTCAATCCGGGTGGCGGAGGACGAATCCCAGTTGCCTCCATGTCTGAGACCATCATCCCGTGCATCTCATCACGTGGCTTGTTGAGCGCATTGCCACAGAGATGTCATCCACCGCGGCATCTGCGCTCAACGCACCACGTGCCCCACCGAGAACAAACCACAATATAGTGACCACAAGGAGGTTACCCCATGTGACTCTACCTTCCCTAGCAACCGGGCCAATTTGGTTGCTTAGGAGACCTAGCTGGAGTCACTCAGCACACCCTGGGATTTGAACTAGCAAACTAGCGAACTCCAGGGGTGGCTACCCAGGCCCCTTGTAGATTAATACGGACATCCAAATCCTGACGAGAATCAAATTTTCTAAGCATATAAAAGGAGCGAGTCCATATTTCTATTATTCTAATTCATTGCATACAGTCCGTTTACGCTACCAACTTCATATGAATGCGCTGTCTTTGTTTTTATCTCTGGTGCTTGAGGGAATGGACAATATGATAGGACGTAGACATTTCAATAACTGGAGAAGAACCTAAGAATTACTAACTAATAAATTGCACTTGACCCAGGCACCCAGCCCATTAGCACGTTGCCCCAGGCCCGGTTCTACGGCACCCTCAAATGAACCTTAGCACACCCTCAATTGCAGACCAGGGCAAACTACTGCCCGCGGGTTGATTTATCATGAACGTTTTTTATTAGATCTTTCAATTATCTGGCTTTGGGACCTATCGCGCATCCTCAAGCTTTTAATATGCTCAGGGTTGCCAGATAATAGATGCAACACCCCAATCAGAAATGTATATCATCTAAGGGACCCCAAGTTGTTTGTCTAATCAGGTTGCACATTGATTAATGTGGTTGTTGTAATAAGAGGTGCAGTAATCATGTGATTAGGGAACCAGAGACAGCAGATTCAGGACTGAATGCATTTAATGCAATTTTGTAGACAGCCCACTGTCACTGCCAGACCTCTCAAACAGTGCAGGTACAATCAACCACAAACACATTCTGAAATGTCTTTTTTTATTATTATTATTATTTTTATTTTTTTTAGTTGAATGCTTTGTCCCAAATGTAGCAAACTAGAGTGCTATTTCTGCCCCATCAATATCTCAGTTGTATTGTATTGTTGTGTACGGGTTGTGCCTGTTTATTGTAGATCTCTCTGGCTCCAGGCTTGGTAGGGGTCCAAGGACTAACTTGACCTGTGTGGTCGTTATTTCTGATAAATCCATATTTCCCTCTCACTTTCTCATGCTTGCGGTTCCCCTTTCCCCAATTACTTCTTTTTCTCTCCCTTCCCTTGCTTTTCTCCATCATAATCGTAATGACCTTGAAAAGTCCTGGCTATTATAATCATCCCCATCATCATCATCGTCATGGTGCCTATGTGCTAAATTAGAGACAGTGCAAGTTGAGCATGATTGAGAGTGTGTGTTTGAGTGTGTTTAATCATGCACTTGTGTTTGAGCGTGATAGACCCCTGTGGTCTAACTGTACCTTGTGCAGTACTGCATATTAATGAGTGTGTGTGTATATGTGTGTGCTTCTGATCTGAGTCATCCATCGTTTTGCTCTGTAAGAACCATTAAAAGGAACTGCACTGAGGTTGATTTGCAATCAGATCTGACCCATCTCATTATAACATGCCTAGGAGTGTATTGGCTAAACTGATCTTGGACATGCAAGTAATATACTGAACTATGCATAACTGCCTGCCACTTTTCCTGAGATGTCCTGTAATCTCCCTCTTTTTAATAAAGGTATAGCAGCAGGTTGAAGCTGTCCTCTTCTGTTTTTTTGCTGTCATTTAGCAGATGGACTGCAGGCAGGCAGTCGTGTTCCCTGAGTCTGAGCCTGCCTGGCCATACATTATTAATGAGACAAATCATTAAGAACTCTCGCTCTCTCCCTTGCCATCCCTTTATCTGTCAGTCTAACAGCCCCTTTCTGTGAAGCATACATAAAAACACACACACACAAACAGACCCTTGCAAAAAACTGCAAACTCTCCCACACGTCCATGGTCCCTTCTTTTGCCTTTAGTTATGATCAGAAGTGTTATTGCTTATCATACAGTATGTCCATTTACAATTTTGTGTCTCCTTAGCATGTAATTACACACCACTGGCTCAACCACGAAGCGAGAAGCAGCTGCAGTGCAGAAATTATCCAAATATGGACATGAAGAAAAAAAGTGTATCACATCAGAGACCACATGAACAGACTTCCTCATTTGGATCAATATGTATAAACTCTGTGTAAAGTGAAAAAATAATGTTTAGTCTGATGAAAGATGTCATGAATAAATAGATGACTACGAAAATGTATGGTTTGTCAATATTTTCCAGGTGATCGCTTGTTTTTGTATAGGTTTATTGAACAGTTCTGTATCTGGCACTGGACTCAGGCTGCAAATTCTAGAAATATTATGCTTTCTGCTTTTTTCTATGAATGGAATCCACATGAAATCAGTAAAAGAAGCTGTTATAGCAACTCGATGATGATTGAAAGTAAGATATTTGCATTAGATTGCGTAATTTGTAATGTTTACATGGGCTAATGCTAACGATAGCGCCTTTGCCATAGTATTGCAGCTGTTACCTCAGTATGTCAGCCTTCGCCACAGTAGGACCTGAAAATATTTATAGCTGAAATTACTCTGATGTCACACTGCAGGAAACCGCGCTTTCGGGTTCTTTCGAGCTGCAGATTTTAATAGTGGAAATAGGCAGCACTGCAGTTTTAATAATCTTTTAAACTTTATAGAATGTAATAATATCTGTTAATGTTAATAAAAGTTATTATAAAGGAATATCTATGGTTTACAGTGAAGAAATTATGTGGGTTATTTTCGGAATTATCGGCAAAACAAGTTTAAACTTGGTTCAGTGAGCCTGTGTGATTATGCCGGACATGTAACAGGTTGGTGAATACACATCCTCACATGTTTAACACACTTCTAAAACTAAGAATTTGTGTACTTAGAAATTAAAACTACCATCAGAAATACAGTATGTGTCTTAACTGCTTAAATTATTAACCCACATACAATAAATAATAATATTCTTCAGTATGATCATATTCCATATCAACACTTAATAACCGCAATTTTCGATAGAACAATATTATGTACTGCATTCAAAATAAATGCAAAGACATCATTTTTCGCTGTATTATTTTTATTCACTTATCCTTTCACAAAGACTACGGTGGTGGAGACGGGATCTGTTCCTCCTGTTACGTCTTATACGGTGGTCTTGCACTGCTAAAAATAATTTTCAGGACAAGTGTTTTTGTCTTGTTTTCCTGTAAAATTATCTAAACATTCTTAAAACGTGATTTATTTACTTGTCAAGCAAAATGGGATAAGATATTAAGTCTTGTTTTAAGACAAATCTGACAAAATTTAGTGAACTTCAGACTCAAAACAAGAAAAAAAAATCTGCCAATGGGGTAAGCAAAATAAGCTTGTTCTCTTTAAATTAAGTTTATTTTTCTTACTCCATTGGCCAACGGTTTTTCTTGTTTTAAACATAAATCTCACTAAATTTGATTAGATTTCTCTCAAAACAAGACTTAAAATCTTATTCCAGTTTGCTCGTCAAGTACTGTAAATCATGTTTTAAGAATGTTTGGATATTTTTACTGGAAAACAAGATAAAAATACTTGTCTTGAAAGTCATTTTTTGCAGTGTGATCATCGTTAGATCATATTTGACCTCATATCTGTCAAAGCAACAGCACTCTGGAAATTAAAAACAGTTTTAGAACATTTGCGAAACAGAGTTTGCGTGATTTCTTTGATTAAAAAAGATAATATCAACCAACAGCTGCTGCGGGTCAGTGATGGTGACCCGTGAAATATCATCATTTATGTAAAATGTTTTTCCTGATGCAACGATCATGTGGAAATTTGAAGAAGCACTAATCGCCAATAATATGTGGAAAACAGGGTGTTTCAACCCCACAAACAGCACTTTTTGGCATAGTTGTATTACAGACCGGGCCAGTGGGGCTAGTGCTCAGGGGCCCTTGACTACCAGGGGCCCAGGGGGGCCCTGGGCTGCGAGGTCTGGCAGCCCATCAACTTTGAAAGCAAATGTTTATATATGCATGAATATGTGGCCCCCACAGCTGTCAGCTTATACAAGGCCCCCTCAATAGGGCCCTGTGACTGTGAGGGCCCCCAGCCCGCTTATAGGACCCTTTTACCTTCGTGTTGCTAATTGAATTTTTTTTTTTAGCCACTCTTTAAAAATTTGAAAAGTGAATTTTCTGACTATTATTTAATATAGGCTTTATAGGGCTATCCTCATGTGCATTACATGCCACTACGCCATCTGCAGGTGTTCACCTAAACAGCCCGATAGTGTATGGCTCTGCGGCTCTGAAGATGAACACATCTCAAACACACACACAGGTCAGATTTTTCCAGCATGTGAGAGCTCGTTGATTACAAAAATGATCATTTATTTTTGATAATTTTTATTTTATTTCAGTTAGTTTTTTAATAACTGCTGTTAGTTTAGTTTTTCATTTATTTGGAAATATTTATTTTAGTTTAGTTTACAAAAATGTTTTTTAATCAATAATTTTCATTTTCATTTCAGTTTTAGTTTACGAAAATAACCTTGCTTTAAACCTGTAGTGCATGATGTCATAGTTTGTCCACAGTTATTTTATGTGACCTTAGGATGCCCTTGATGATTTTCATGGTCAGTATGATGTGGAGGAGGTGGATTGACCTATAGTGTGTGATCACAGGCAAAGCAATTGGTGTAGAATCCTCACACTGGGCATATATCTCTGCTTTGGTCCAAAAACATCATGTTTAGCTTTGTCCACAATGTCTGGCAGTGATTTGAAAGAGTGTGTATGACTGTTAGACTAATTATCAATGTCATCACTGTATGTTTGTCTTTGAGCGTGTGTGTGTGTTTGAGAGTGTGTTTGTACATGTGGTGGCTGAAGGACGTGGAGTCCTGTCCTTCACCGGCTTCGCTTATCTGCTAACTTTGGCAAAAAAAAAACAAAAAAAAACTTCCCATGCAGAAGGACATGCTGCTGTCATGGCAACCTCTGCATGTTTCGTCGCAATCATGAAACACTTCCTTAACACTTCAGCATTGCTATTCTACATTGAGCTCCTGACAAACACTCAGGATCACTCTTCATTATGTTTCCTTATGCTAAATACGCTCACACCATCACACTTCCATCCTCCCTTGTCTGAAATTGTCAGTGTCAACACCTTTTCCTCTTGTCACTCTCAGGCTGTAAATTGCTGTCATTATCATCCTTTTTTTAACTCCATCTTACCTTCATCTCCATGCTCCATGCTGTTAACATCTGCTCAACAGAGATAGACCGCTGTTTACACCTAGTATTTACAGCTGTACTCAGAAATTTACATAAACCTTAGCCAAATACATTCAAACTCAGTTTTTCACAATTCCTGACATTTAATCGTAGAAAACATTCCCTGTCTTAGGTCAGAAAGGGATAGTTCCCCCAAAAATAACAATTCTCTCATCATTTACTCACCATCACACCATGTGTATGACTTTCTTCTGCTGAACACAATTAAAGATTTTCAAAAGAATTTTTCAGCTCTTTTGATCCTCACAATGCAAGGTAATGGTAACCAAAATTTTGAAGCCCGAAAAAGCACATAAAGGCAGAATAAAAGTAATCCACAAGGCTCCAGTGGTTAAATATATTTGATAGATATGATAGGTGTGGGTGAGAAACAGATCAAAATGTAAATGCTTTTTTTTTTTTTACAATAAATTGTTATCCCTGCCTAGTAGGTGCCTAGTAGGTGCCAATATGCACACAGAATGTGAATTGCCAAAAACAAAAGAAGAAGAATGTGGCAGTGAAAGTGGAGATTTATAGCTAAAACAAATTTAATATTGATCTTTTTCACCCACACCTGTCATATCACTTCTGAAGACATTGATTTAACCACTGGAGTGTTATGGATTACTTTTATGCTGCCTTTATGTGCTTTTGGAGCTTCAAAGTTTTGGTACCCATTCGCTTGCATTTTATGGACCAACAGAGCTGAAATACTTTTCTAAAAACCTTTGTTTGTGTTCTGCAGAAGAAAGAAAGTCATACACATCTGGGATGGCATGAGGGAGAGTAAATCATGAGAGAATTTTCATTTTTGGGTAAATTATTCCTTGTGTCATTGCATGTTGAAATCAGGCCTACTGAAGAAGTTCTGTGAAGTCTTGTGCATGTACTGTATATATATGCGCTTTACCAATTTTTTGGATGATTATTTTCTATAAAAATGCGTAACCATCAAAGTTTGAAACTATTGTTTTTGTGCAATGGTTGAAGGACAGGTAAGCAGGCAATTCTTCAGTATTGCCCAGAATGCATCAAAATGGATTAGCATTTACACCACAATGTGATGTGGACATATGTGTTTTTTACTTCTTCCGAATGTGATTTGAGTGATCAAAAAACGTTCCTTAAAGGCAAGTCAGGTCACTCAGCAGCCATGTTTGTAACGCCTCTGGAGAGCCTGTTGGACAATATTTTCAATGGATACAGGAAAATACAGCTTTTGTTTACTGAATGGGACAGATAGACTGAAATCTCTAAAACGGTTGGTCAAGATTACAAGCAAGCAACAGATTTCAAATTCTCGATGAAAACTGACAGGTAATGTCTCTATCAAAATGGTGATTGAGTCACTTATTTGTAAGGCCATTCCATTCCTACAGCCACCATATTCAGCGTCATGATTCCTCCCATTTATAAGCAAACCAGTGATCCGTTGAATCCTGAGTCTCTTTTGGATAATGTTTTAAACCCTGTTTACAATGTATTTATTGCTTTTAACCTGAAATTGGATCACCCGAGATGGATCTTACTACCAGGTATAAACAGGGTCCATGTTACATTTTAGACGCTTTCCTCTCCGTCATCTCTTGCGGTCTCTCTGAGTGTATGGAGGAACCCCCATGTCTCATCATCTCTCACCAGTCTCATCGACAATCCCACAGGTCCTTCTTGTGACTTTCAGCACCACAGAGAGCTCCGATCCCTAGAGCTTCCAATATTGCTCTACAAAGAATTCTGCAGAGAGACAGTGAATGAGAGAGTGGCAAAGAGAAAAGAGAGACAGATTATCCCACAGCCCAATGCACAATCGCTGCATAGAAGAGACTGTACCTTTAAGAGAGAGAGAGAGAGAGAGAGAGAGAGAGAGAGAGAGAGAGAGGAAGAACAAGAGCATGCTAATCTATCATGGATTGATTTTTTTTTTTTTTTTTTTTTTGCGTAGTCCAAGCCGTGTTTAGCGAAAGCTCTTTGCAGCTTCCCCAGCACGCGCAAACCAGCTCCATTCCACTGCGCTGAGCAAGGACACATACACACGCACGCACACACGACCGCACGCGCTTGTTCTCCTTGACTTGTCTCACATATCGCCTCGAGCACGTATAGCACTGCGTGCAAGAATCGGCTGGAGAAAGCCCATCTCGCACGCTGAGAGAGCAAGAGAGAGACGAAGGCAGGCAGGAACGGAAGGAGAAGAGGAGCGAGTAGAAGCGCGGCCAGCTCCGGGAGAGGCTAACAGCACGGAGTGAAGAGGTGAGAGGAGGAGGACAGGAGGGTGGATCAGGAAGCAGGCTGGTGGCTCTCTCTCGTAGGCAGCGGAGCACAGTGAATGCATTATGGGAAATGCACCATCTCAAGGTAAGTCAATCGTATCTCCATTCATTCCTGTGTAGCAGGTATTTTTTTGGTTTTACGTGTTTGTTTTTTCCCCCTCATCTGCTGTTGTTTTTTTCTTTGGAGAGGGAGGTGGGGCAAGGTGAGGTAGGAAGGTGTGTATGTGTGTTTCTGTGTGTAGTACTCTTTTTGGTTGTTCGGACTGATTGCTCTGTAGCTTTGGGCTCCAAGGCTGTGCTGGTGAAGAGGGTATCTAGGGATGGGAGAGATGGAGGTGGGGAGGCTGCCTCAGTGGGTGTGGATCCATGCCTGGAGAGACATGGGAGGCTGGAAAGAGGGAGGGAGAGAAAACAATCTATGATGCATTTGTATTGTCTGAGCATTTGATGGTGATGTAGGAATACCGGTAAGCATGTGGTGAGATTTATTAGTGGTGGTTAAGGCAATGACTATATGCAGGTAAGGGATTTTAAACAAACCCCTTACCTGCCGTATTAAACTTTTGCTGTGTAAATCGTCCTGTACCGTTTGTGCTGCGTACATGAATGATACCTCAAATTTGACAGCTTGTTGAGGAGAGGGGTGCCATTACTTTTCAAAGTGTTCACATTAGGGTTTTCGCCTGGTGGATGATGTCGTGGCAGATTCCCCACAACAGCCAGCGAAGCACAGTCGAGTCAAAGATTTCTCGGAGATGCAAAGTTCTGATTCCAAAAATAGACTTTTATTACAGAGTAACAAAGCTGAGGTGTTCCATGGAGCATCTAAAATTACACTTCAGAATCATGCATTTTCTTTTATACAGTTTCTGTTCCACCTTATCTCTGTGAGTGATGGCCTCTTCATCCAAACAATTCATCTTATGCCCCCCTAGTTTCATCATCACCGTCTCCCTTCTAGCTTCAATGATGGCAAAAGCATGAATATTTCATTTTATATGCATAAAACACACTGTAATCACTTCATATGGTTACATATTTTATATTGACTAACTATCCTTACTTCCTGCATTAATTTGATTAGTATATTAAATGATTTCCCTTATTACAGTTGTTGGTTACACACATTCGTGTAAGATGGGAAATGGGCACACACCCACATATATTCGTTTCATCACGTTTCTTGCACTAATTAACGCACATGTATCCTCTGCCACTTTCAGGCAGGTTCCAGACAGTGCCTGGCTCTGTTCTAATTAAAACATTAGATCATCCCTTTAGTATCAATACACACATTTTTTCTGGGTCATTCACAGAAAGGGTCATACACAGAGATACAAAGAGAGGCTGTAATTCTCCATCAAGCTGCATTTTTCCATTGATTTGCACTTTGAATATTAAACTGAGTAAATGATAATTAAATCAATAAATTAACGATTAAATATCTAACATATTGAATAACATTCATAATGCAGTTATTCATAGTACATTGATTACACATTGTCATTTTTAGGTCATTGCATATTGCATACATATTAATTCAATTAGCAAAAATGGATTAACTGAATGATTAAATAAAAATATTCCATAATGATAAAATCATCACGTTCACTGAGCGAGGGACTCAAGCCATTCTTGGGACCACAATAATATTGAGACTTAACCCTCCTGTTGTGTCTGGGTCATTTTTGATCTGTTTAATAGTTAAAATAGGTGAACAACTAATCTTAATCTTGTATTTGGTCAAAATTCCTTTGTATTCTCCACAACAATGAATAAAGTAAAAAATATTGTATTACATTTTTAGGATACTTGCTTACGTTTATGCAAAGTATGTTTTTTTTTTTTTTTTTTGAGTGTTTACTATGGGGTTGCTATTTGCTAAGCCACTGCTAGGTGGCTTAGGCATTACTAAATGACTGCTAAATGGTTGCTTGCTGGCCCAAGTCAACAGAGACAATCCCCAAACCTCAATGATATTATGGTCCCTAGATATGTGTGGGGACTGTGGGAGTTTTTGATCATTTTTTGTCTGCCAGGCAGTCATTTATATTCTGAAATAAAAGTATTTTAGAATATAAACCATGATTCTGTATTTGTTTTGTTTTTAAGGTTTTACTGTATATCTAGTACTGTAAATTAAGAGAATTGTACCACCACAGACATATAGGTGGAACTAGTTTCAGATTAAATACTACTATGAAAGCTTGTGTTCAGTGTGGAAAAACAAGCCTATGTCAATTTTCATGTTTATAATTGCAAGGGAGGTGTGCTATACATTTGCTGCACTATACCAGGTCATTTTTGACCCAAACAGAACAGTTGTTAATAGTTTTCTCCAAAACAGAAGGGCATGCTAACATTTGGCTTGGGCCACTAAGCAACCACCTAGTAACTACAGAGCAAGGCACAAAAAAATTCAAAACAGGTAGCAATGGCATAGCAACACCCTGGTGGTGAGTTTTGCATAGGCAAGCACAACTCACATTTTTCTCAGAAAATGTAAAAATCTAGTTTTAAATTCCTCTTTTGTCTTGTATGTCATTACCCTTAAAGTAACTCCTCAAGGAAGAAGACTGAGAAATGAAGACTGCCAGTGAAACAGAGATGGGCTTAGAGGCTTTTGAACCCTGAAGTCTGCTTGGAGGAGAGCAAGAAATAAAGGATCACAAGAATGATAGAAACATTTCATATGAGGCCTGGGACAGGAATGGTACAAAAGAAGACAAGGAAATTCTTCAGAAGAGTGAAGAACATATGGCAGATTAGATGGGAGTTGGAGAGAAGGACATTAACCAGGCAATGCTTACATGGAGTTAAACAGTACGGAAGGATGCAAAGAGAGGGAGGGACAGAAGGATGGGTGAGAAAGAGATTGGAGAACATCACTAATATTTAGCTGAGAACAGGAGAACAAGAGCTTTCCTTTTCATCTTTTCTCATTCTCTCTTTATAAAAGGACAGCAAGTATTTGAAGAAAGCTAATTAAAAATCAGTGAAGTATATAACTTCTGCCTTTGTTGACACCAAATACACTGCTTGGCAGTCGCTGTTTGGATTTAAATAAGCAGATACTTAAGAGCCAATGATTGGATCATTATTGCAGTGATTAATATGTTTCAGCTGGCAACAATTCTCTTAACCCTAACTGATGCAGTGTTTAACAACAGAAGACTTATCCCGTGGTCGTGGAAAAATGACTTCAATTTGCTAGGGAGCATAAAGATTGGACTGTGCAGCAATGGAAAAAGGTCATGTGGTCTGATGAGTCCAGATTTACCCTATACCAAAGCGATGGGCACGTCGGGGTAAGAAGGGAAGTGCATGAAAGGATGCTCCCATCATGCATAATGCCCACTGTACAAGCCTCTGGAGGCAGTGTTATGATCTTGGGTTGCTTCAATTGGTCAGGTCTAGTTTTAGCAACGTTATGCAGCAATAAAATGAAATCAGCTGACTACCTGAATGTACTGAATGACCAGGTTATCCCATCAATGGATTTTTTTCTTCCCTGACGGCACGGGCATATTCCAGGATGACAATGCCAAGATTCATCAGGCTCAAATTTTGAAAGAGTGGTTCAGGGAGCATGAGGAATCATTTTCACACATGAATTGGCCACCACAGTGACCTGACCTTAACCCCATTGAAAGTCTTTGGGATGTGCTGGAGAAGACTTTACGAAGTGGTTCGACCAAAAATGAATGCAAGTCTGGACTGAATGTTGTGACTTTGCATAATGTTGTCAACAATGCTACGACAAATGTGTGCGTAATCAAAGCTATCAGTCTGGCCACTGTTCGGCCAGACTGATAGTCCTGCCCCAAAAGCACATCATTGTTTGAAGCAATGGCTACGTTCACACTACAGCTGAATGTGGCCCAATTATGATTTTTTTCACACATGTGACAGACCTATTAATTGGATGACCGTGTAAACAGCCACAAGTGCTTTGAATCTGACATTTTCAAATCCGATCTGGGCCACTTTCATATGTTGAAATAAATTCGATACCTATCTGATTTTTTACAATGTGCCTTCAGTCTGAATAGCCAGGCGAGATTTAATGTGATTTTTTTTTTCATCAATCTAACTGAACATTCGCCACTTGCGCGCATTATTTACCACAAGATATGCCTGTTATGGTTTAAAACCTTTCATTTTAAATAACATATTTTCTAGTTAAAGGAATGTTCTGGATTCAATACAAGTTAAACTCAGTCAACAGCATTTGTAGCATAATGTTGATTATCACAAAAAATTCATTTCGACTCGTTCCTCCTTTTCTTTAAAAAAAGCAAAAATCGAGATTACAGTGAGGAACTTATAATGGAAGTGAATAGGGACAATGAAAGTGACTGTAGCCAATTTTTGGAGGGTTTAAACACAGAAATATTAAGCTTATAATTTTATTAATGCACTTGCATTAATTAAGTCTTCTGTTAAGACTTGTGTATTATTTGAGTTGTAAAGTTGTTTAAATCATAATTTTTACAGGGTTTTAGGGTTTGTTGACATTACATCTTCATGGTAACGAAGTTGTAAAATTGGCTATAACTCTACACAGAAAAGGATAGTAAGTGATTTTATACACACATAATTTATGTCTTGTGGCTATACTTTTGAAACAGTGAATATTTTAACATAAAACAATTGGCCCCCATTCACTTTCATTGTATGTGCCTCACTGTAATACAGATTTGTGCTTTTTTTTTTTTAAAGAAAAGGAGGAACGAGTCGAAATGAATTTTTGTGGTAATCAACATAATGCCACAAATGCTGTCTATTGAGCTTAACTTGTATTGAACCCCGAACATTCCTTTAATGCATTCAGTTCCTATTTGGGAAAAGAAAAAAAAAAATATATACGATTTAACAGTTGGGTTCAGCAGTTTGTTTGAATTTCACATAGAAAAAAATGTGCATGAAATGTAACACTCGTTTCGCAACTGCTTATCACAACACGAATGCAGGCAACAGATAACAACTCTTACCTTACATACATATTGCCATTTTTCCTGCAGTTCTTCGATTTAATGAGGTCTCCTTTATAATATCCCATTCTTTTTTCTTTTTTTTTTTTTATCCCCTTTTCTCCCCAATTTGAAATGCCCATTTCCCACTACTTAGTAGGTCCTCGTCATGGCACGGTTACTCACCTCAACCCGGGTGGCGGAGGACAAGTCTCAGTTGCCTCTGCTTCTGAGACAGTCAATCCGCGCATCTTATCACGTGGCTCGTTGTGCATGACACCGCAGAGACTCCCAGCATGTGGAGGCTCATGCTATTCTCCGCGATCCACAAGCTAGTGGTTCTCGCTCTCAATGGAGCATGTGGTAAGTTGTGTGTGGATCGCGGAGAATAGCATGAGCCTCCACATGCTGTGAGTCTCCGCGATGTCATGCACAGCGAGCCACATGATAAGATGCGCGGATTGACTGTCTCAGAAGCAGAGGCAACAGGGACTTGTTCTCTGCCACCTGGATTGAGGTGAGTAACTGCGCCACGACGAGGATCTAGTAAGTAGTGGGAATTGGGCATGCCAAATTGGGGAGAAAAGGGGATATAATTAGAAGAAAGAAAAAAAAATATTGAGAAAAATTACACAGTTCAGCTTTAACAGATAAAATGAGTGAAATTCTAACAAAACATACTAATGTGAAAAGTGCAGAAAGTGGAGGTGTAGAAGGTGTGGAGGAAGGAGAGGGTAAGAACATTGCTCTGAGAAATGGAAATGTCAAGACAGGTGGGTGTAGTGAGAGTACAGTGTGGAGATGAAAGGAAAGCGAGAGGATGAAAGCAACACTACGATGAAAGAGAGGGATAGAGAGATGACATGAAGGAGAAAAGGTTCCAGGATGAAACTTGAAGGTGAGACATTGCAATATCTGGTCAGGTCTAGGTTCAATCGGATGCTGATTGTATGTTTGTGTTTGATGGTTGTGTGATATCTTAATATCTTAATTTATATTATCTCTTGAAAAGGTCATAGTATCTAGAGTAGAGTAGTTCACAATCCTGGTCCTGGAGGACCCCAGCAATGCACATTCTGGATGTCTCCTACAAACCTAACTTATTTTACAAATCTCTTACATATATAACATACCTGATTCAACCGATTATCTCATTAGTAAAGTCTCTAAGACCTGAAATAGGTGTGTCAGATAAGGCAAATGCTGGGGTCCTCCAGGCCCATGATTGAGAATCATTGATATAGTGTATAAAACAGTATCTACAGTAAAAATATTTGTAGTATCTATAGGATCTGTATTATAGTACCATCTCTAGTTGAAGTTACAAATCTATAGAATATCATCTTTAGTAAAAGTTATCGGTACACCATCTCTAGTAACAGTTACAGTATCTATTGTAATTCTCTAGTAACATTTACAAAATCATATAAAAGCAATTCCAGTAAAAGTTATGGTATTTATAGTACAATATCTCTTGGAAAAAACTATACTATTTTAAATAGGCCTAGGCCTTTTGCATCTCTGGTAAAAGTTACAATATCTATAATACAGTATATCTGGTGAGAAACAAAATGTATATATTTGTAGTTTGTCTCTTGCAAAGGTATTGTATCTGTGATGTAGTACAGTATTTGTAGTAAAAGTAAAAATATCTGTACTTTACCATCTCTAGAAGTTACAGTATCTGTTGTATTTATGTTGTAAAAGTTACATATAAATGTATCTAGAGTACATTACCTCTGGTAAAAATTATAATGTTATAGCAGACGTATAATATCTCTAGTAAAAGTCATAATATCAATAGTATAGTATTTTGGGTAAAAAATGTTTTTGTTACTGTCGTAACCTCCATTCCCTTATGGAGGGAACGAGACGTTGTGTCAATATAGTGACACTAGGGGTCGAACTTGGGAGCCCCAAACACCTGCTATTTAAGAAAAGGCCAATGAGAATTGGCGAGTGGAATTTGCATGGCACTCCCCCGGACATACGGGTATAAAAGGAGATGGCTTGCATCCACTCATTCAGGTTTATGCTGAGGAGCCGAGACAGTGTCCTGGCCATTTCAGCAGGTAGTTCAGTGTTGTGGCAGGAGGGACACAACATCTCGTTTCCTAACAGTAACCAAGATGTTCCCTATCTGTCACTCGCTCGACGTTGTGTCGATGTAGTGACACTAGGGGTCCCTATACAGAATGCCACAACCAGCTGAACTGTGTTACACGGATCGGCGGTGCAGATGCAGGCAAGCTACCGCGTGCCTAGTAACAAGTGCACACAGCCCCGTCGTAACCTTCCCAATACCCCAGATAAGTTGCATAGTCTCCCGTACCCCAAGCGGGGGACAGACGTACTTACAATGGGAATAGGTCACATCAGCCGTTTTGTACTTTTCTCTTTTCCTCTTTGAAAATGAAAAATTCATAGCTGGAACCAAGATATATTTGCAAAAGGGAAGGTGCTTTTTTCCCCATGGAGAAAATACACCGCGGAGACCACATCCTACCCAAAGGGGCGGTTAACATGTGGAGAATACATCACATGGACTTACCAACCGGGAAGTACCACACATGGAAAGAAGTCACCACGGTAGGTCCTACCTGGAAGGGAGGAGCTCTACAAGTGCAACGACTGGTGGCAGAGCAGAACTCTGCCCAAGGGAAGACACGGGTTTACTGTCAGGGAAACTGTACCATGGAAAATACCTCATATGGGATTACCGACAGGGAACCACCACATATGGAGCACCTATCCCAAGTACACGGGCTGACCTGACAAGGCATACTTCACGAGTACTGGGCCTGGCATCGAATTCCTCCACCAAATTTGCCTGCTGCAGGGTGCTGGGGGAAGAAATACATCCAGGGTTCGCCGGTCCCGGGAACTTACGTGGACAAAAAAGCACGTTATCCCCTCAGGGAGGGGAAAGGCGCTGTGTGCAAGCGGTACACCCGGCTAGCTCTCCGCATACTTACCTGTTCATACCTGCTAACACACGGGATGAAACTGGCTCAACCCGAAGAATTTAAAATCCCGCAAAGGTATTGGGTGTCGCCCAGCCTGCTGCTCTACAGATGTCTGTTAGAGAGGCACCGTTCTCCAGAGCACAGGAGGATGCCTCTTCGACTTTCGAAAAGATGCGAGGTGACAGGGACAGACTGAAGGGGAGGACCTCGTACTGGTATGACTGACCCCGACGGCAAACCGGCAGGAACGGTCTGTGTCAAGGCAGAATTGAGACATGAAAGTACGTGTCCTTCAGGTCTACTGCCACGAACCAATCTTGACGACGGACGCATAACAGAATGCGCTTCTGCGCCAGCATTTTGAACGGGAGCTTGTGAAGGTCCCGACTCAAAGCTTGCAGGTCTAAGATTGGCCGCAACCCACTGCCCCGCTTTTCTTTTTTTCTTTTTTTGGGTATAATGAAGTAGGGGTTGTAAAACCCCTTCTTCATCTCAGCTGGAGGGACCTTCTTCATCTTCCCTAGAAGGAATGCGATTTCCGCATGCAGAACAGCAGTGTCCTTGCCTGCTAGTGAGGCAAAACGGACGCCACTGAATCACGTCTGTTGTGACACCACCATACCACCATAGTGGACATTGCCTGCCCGAGAGCCCGCGCTGTGACCATGATCACCTGCAGGGCAAAGTCGGTCGCTGGGTGCAGCTCCTTTATCAATCCCGGGTCAGGATTACCCTTGTGCAGCTCTTTCAGAGCCTTGGCCTGGTGGGCCTGCAGGATGGCCATGGCATGCAAGGCAGAGGCGGCGTGGCCTTAATTACCTCATCAAGCTCCTCTAATGTTATCTCAGAATCAAGATAATTTTTTTGCTTAGTTGTCAGTTTAGGAAGATCTAATGGTTCCACAAAGTTCCTAATATCTTCATCAGTTGACGAAGACGTGGAACTATAGAGATCAAAGTATAATTCTTCAAAAGCATTATTAATATCAATGGCCGAGGTAAATATTTCACCACCCGCAGATTTCACAGAGGGAATGGTAGAAAAAGACTCTCTCTGCTTTATATATCTAAGCCAATAGTTTTCCTGCTTTGTCCCCTGACTCAAAGTATGACTGTCTTGCCCTGAATAACCAAAACTCCACTTTCCGTGACAAAATAGTATTATATCTATATTTCAATCGGGTCAATTCTCTGAGGCCATCAGATGACATATGGTGCTTCAGCTCTGCCTCGGCACTTTTAATATTTACTTCCAACTCCAAATGTTTTGGTGAATGAGGCATACTGTATGATCCGACCCCTAAGAACCGCCTTAAGTGCCTCCCAAGCCATGCCCACAGAGGATACTGAGGACCAGTTGGTCTCTATATAAACATTGATTTCAGTCTTTAACATTTGTTGGAAATCAGGATTTCGCAGAAGAGACACATTAAGGCGCCAACTATATGATTTCTTTTTCTCTGTATATGGCTACATCTCTAAACTCACCAGGGCATGATCTGAGACTAAGAAATTTCCAAATGAGCAATCAACAACAGATGAAATGAGGGAATTGGATAAAAAAAAAAAAAAATCTATTCTAGAATAAATCTTATGGACTGATGAAAAAAATGTATAGTCCCAACCAGATGGTTCAAAAGTCTCCAAATATCTGTAAGACCAAGATTTTTACACATCCTGTGAAGCGTCAATGTTGCTCTAGGGGGTTTACACACTTTTGCTTCACTATGATCAAGGACTGAGTCCATCAAAAGATTGAAGTCTCCTCCCAATATTATATCATGAGGGGTGCCAGCGGTATGCAGCATCCCTTCAAGATATATAAAAAAGCCCTGATCATCAGCGTTAGGTGTGTAAATATTAACCAAAATCAACCTTTGCCCTTGAATTTCAGCTAAAACAATAACGACTCTCCCTAATTTATCTTTAGTCTGTTTGAGACATTTGAATTGTAGATGTTTATTAATCAATATAATGAATCCCTTGCTCTTACTTGAGCCAGCGCTGAAGAAAACATGTCCACCCCATATCTTCCCAAATTTTTCAGCTTCCTGTGGGGAGGGATGTGTTTCTTGAAGAAACACTATATCATATTTCTTATGTTTAAGAAAAGTAATAACCTTCCTTCTTTTTATGGGGTGCCCCAACCCATTTACATTCCATGTGGAGAGAGACAATCCACTCATATTAACATTTGACATTTTGATATAGTAGAAAAAATTAATTGTGTGTCACAAACAAAATTATACAGACCACATTCCCCATTAGTGAAACGATCAAACCCCGAACTTCCCCCCGAACAAAAGAAACAGAAAAAAGAAAAACGTGCGCATTAATCCTGCACACGAAAGCACCAACCGGCGACAATCCCTCTAAACTCAAAAGGTCCATGAACGCCCACGAGCCCCCACGACAACTTTGCCATCAGACTGCTCAATTTTGCCTCACAAATGAAAATACTTTGTAAAATAAACATCAGCCAATAGGAAGAATGAACACAAAGAATGTGTAGATTTATTCACAGAACTGTCTCAAAGGTGTGATCTTCCACAAAACAAATTCCAGCTGATATAAAACTGTTCAGATTCCTCGGACAGTCAAATGAATATTCAGTGAGCCAGCTGTTATGAGTTCAGTGGATGACGTAATCATTCCAATGTCCCGTAAAAATACTCAACAAAACAAACTCCAGCCAGCAGAAGGAATAAGCACAAAGAACGAACAGATTAATCCACAGCTGTTCCAAAGGAGTGTTATTCAATAGATCAAGCTCCAGCCGCTAGGCGGAACCAATACAAAAAGAAACAAAACTGGCATCCCGGTTCCCCGGATGGTCGAGTCAATTCACTCGGAGGCCGCATAAAAGTATATACCATGACTTACACAATCCGTCGACTTTATAAAAGACATCCTTTGTGTGAGCATGTAGTGTGGTCATCCGTAATGTCCACTCTCAAACTGGCCGGGAACTTCAATGCAAAAGTAATTTTTCGTCAATACAAAAGTTTCTTTAAGGAAAAGTGTTATTCACAAAACAAACTCCAGCCGCTCGGCGGAGCCAATGTAAAAAGAAAAAAAAACCAAAATGACGCCCAGCTTCCTCAAAAGCCAGAGTAAGTACAGCGAGTCGACCCACTCACATGAGAAACACCCAATGGTTTACTCACCCATTGATTCTATAAAAGACATTGCCTGACTGGGACATGTAAATACTTTGCGACCGTCCTTCATTTCTATTCTCAGTTTGGCCAGAAACATCAGAGCAAAAGTGATCTTTCGCTGATGTAAGAGTTTCTTACATTCCTTGAACCAATCGCGTTTCTCTCTTGTCGAACTCGCAAAGTCCGGGAACAAGAAAATATTATGGTTCTTCCAAGAAAGCTTCCCTTTGCTCCTTGCCTGGCACAACACAAGATCTTTATCGGATGATCTCAGAAATTTGGCCAGGATTGATCGGGGCCTTTCTCCCTCAGCAAATCTGTGAGCTGGGACTCTGTGAGCTCACTCAATTTCCAGTTAATGGCCTGTTATGTCGAGCAGACTCGGGAAAAGCTCATCTAGGAATTTCACCATATCTCTGCCCTCCTCATGCTCAGGAATTCCAACAATTTGAATGTTATTCCTGCGGCTTCTATTCTCAAGATCTTCAAGCTTTTTAAGGAGATGTTCCAAATCAACTTTGGTCGAGGGCGAATTAGCAGTTAATTCCCTCTCTGAAGACTCCAGAAAATCGATTCGTCTCTCAACATCAGTCACTCTTGTAACTAACTCAGATAATTTTATTTCCATTGCCGTAATCGATCGACGTATTACAGCGAGATCCAAGTCAGCAAGAACCTTCGTCAGCATCACTGACATGTTGGACAACTGACGCTGGATCACCTCTCCCGCCGCGCCATCCAAATCGAGTCTTTAGGCCTGTCGGGGCTTTCATCCTGAACACGTAAGTGTTTTTAATGTCTCCAGAGCCCAAGGATTTTGACTTCTTTGCCATGTTTTGCCTCAGAGAGCAAATGTGTAACTGGGTGTATCAAATTTCACCGGATTATAACATGAAAATAATTAAAAATTTAGCAAAGTGCGCAGAGCTCGTCGCTCACACGTCTGCTTCTTGCATGCCGTCACGTGACGTAAAGTATCTTTAATAACTTTAAGAGTAGCTAGAGCCAATCTCTTGTAGCAGTTACAATATATATAGTATAATTAAAACGTGTATAGTTCCTGAAGTATCTATAATCTGACTGAATGCACATCATCAGTGTCTTCTCCGGGTTAGATCTCATACCCTTATATACTGTAGGCTTATCTAAAAAAAAATGACCATTAAGTAATGATATCATTAATTTATCAGTATTGTGGCTCTATATTCTTATATCTGATCATATGTCTGTTCCAGTTGATTGTTCCCCTTCCATTGGTCTAAGGTTTATTACATTTAACTTTCACTCGAGGATGTGATATGTGGATAAGATCCATCACAAAAGGTTATTATTTGTGACTTCTTTGTGTGTGACACTTTGTGACACTTCCTGTGATCATGAATGAATACTCATGACACACAAACCGATTTTTATATTATCTTCCTGCCCCACTCCACACTGTTGTAAACATTCCCATTTAATTTATTTGCAGTTCAAAATATATGTTCAAATGGAGAAGATATTCTATATAATAGGGCTGCACGATTATAGCAAAAATCATAATTGTCGATTATTGCCCTTGATATTGTAATCATGATTATTAATGTTGATTAAAATATTAAATTACCGTGACGTCACAAAGTAAGCAAAGTAGCAGATTTCAATGGTGGATATGAGCTGCACTCCAGTTTCTTTTAAGCATCTTTTAAGCATTAAATATTGTAATAATATTTGTTAATGTTAGGCCAAATAGAAATGATTTTAATTGGATATGTATGGTATAGAATAAATTAAATTATTGCTGAATTACTGCTTAAATTATTAGTCTACCTACAGTAAATAATCAGACATATTCAATATTCAAACTTATTAACAGCCGATTTAAATTGACCAAGTTACTTACTGCATTCAGTAAGCCCTTTGGTGGTGAGACGGGACCATTCATCCCGTTAGATCTTCAATGGTGATCTTGTTCATGTAAGATCATCGTTATATCATTTTTGGCCTCAGTGGTTGCACTTTGGAAAATAAAAACAGTCATTTGCGATCAGAGTTTGTGCGATTCATGTTAAATCTACTAATACCAGCTGCGTGGCAAATGAGTATTATTACAGCAGATGCGATAACAATGATGGTGATTCCTGAAATATGCTATTCATGCCATATTCTTTATGTTGGATACACCTCCAAAACAAACTTAGAACAGTTAAGCTGATTTACTTTATTGCTATTTTGTACAAATCAAATTCACATTGACCTAATTACTAACATGGCAAAACAAAACTGTTATTACATTTTTAATAAATTGTACACAGAAATCGAGCAACGCGACAAACTCTCCCATTACAATGACTGCTGTCACTCACTGCAGGTTTACACTATTTGAGACCTGCATTTCAACACGAGCTCAATGATGCTCCGCACAAAGTTCTACACTCTCGCGAATGCTCTCATTAAAAACAAAGCTGTCTAATCAACATAATAAATCAAGTTATTTACACCGCATCTATGCCCTGATTAGAACGGGAGTGTTTTAGTTTTGTCGTGTTGCTCATTTGCAGTGTATTTAACATCTACGTTCAAAGCCAGCGGTGCAATATGCAATGAATCAAAAATAATTCCAAAGTGGTTTTCGCTCTTGTTCTACAGCTTCTTTTCAAGTGTCAGGTGATGTTTCTTCAGTATTAATAGTATAATCCACCGGGAACAGAGGTGGAACATAAAGTAAGCATCTAGGTATTCAGACGGTTTAAAACTTGCGCATTAGGATCAGTTGTCATTACTGATAGGACGGAGGAATAATTTAAGCTACTCTGATTGGCCATTGCCGTTTCATTGCTCAACGAACATGTTAGTGATTGGTTAGAACACTCAACCGCTGCAAAAACACGTTGTAAATAGAAACCATTGATGCAACAGGAGCAGACTTAAATTCAATGCTGTAATCGTCAATTTTTACGATTACATAACCGAGGCAGCCGTAATCGTAATCAAGATTAGTTTTTCGATTAATTGTGCAGCCCTAGTATGTAACATGTTGCCTATCACACAAACAATTCTGAAACAGTTCGGATAGGGATAGGATTTTCATAGCGTGAAAGAAACAATTGTGTAGTGTGAGCTACAAGGTAAAAATAGTCATCCTGACACTGCACCAATTTTCTGCTCTCTGATTGTTTGAGAGCTGTTGAGGTGATTTGTGCTTGATTTGAGTGTCAGCATGTAATGTCTTTTGGGTTGAATGGCAGTTAAAGGAATGGTTACAAAATGACATTTTACAGTTCAGCCAAACAGTTATTCAAAGGGATGTATCATATACTCAGTCAGGAGATTAGACAATTATTCAAAATATTGTGATTCCCCTGAAAGGACTACCCCTTTATTTGTGTGTGGCATTGTAAAATTTGTTAATCACGTGTGTCACAAGGCCTACATTCACAGTCAGTATTTGCGATTAAAAAATGTCTTTACTAACAGGTTTGACTCTCGAATTGTACTGAATATACAACAGGAGGCAGTTCCATTCTTCAACACTCTAATTCCTAACCTCTTTTAATGCCTCTTTCCATAGTGACAGTTAACAATTAAATATGAAGACTTTGCATTGTCTTTTACGATTAAATATTTATTCTAAACTGTTCAGCTTTCTCTCAGCTTTGTGGCCAAAAATACTCAGGTTTCATTTTAGTCCTTGTATTCCCTCCTCCACCTGGAGTACAGGAGTTTTTCTTATTCTATGACCAATTTCTACCTTTTTTTAATAACTGGAGATGGTGATAGCCCTAACATTAGTGACTGACAGCATAAATATAACCTGCAATGCGCAGACTTATGTCATATGACAACATGACAGACTATTAGTTGTCAATTGCAGTTCCATTCATACAACACACATCAATCGAACTCACTCTCTTAATTTGGGTTTGACACCTGTAAATTTAAGGTAGTCACTTCAGTTGTAGAATGCAGTTGTCACACTCTTTCATAACCAAACTGTTTATTAACAGAATCATATTTAGCACTCCAAACATAGGTGAATTATGGACCAGGCCAATAGGGCCAGTGCCCAGGACACTTTTGCCTCCCTATTTCTAATTAAATTTTTTGAGTTCCATTTTAGCTTTATTCTTTGTATGAAAGGTGTTGTTGAACAAAAAAGTATATTATACTATTCTTTATTATAACTGAATGTTTGCCTACATTAAAAAATAGCTTGGATTAGGAGGTTTAGAGAGAGAGAGAGAGAGAGAGAGAGGAAGGAAGGACAGAAGGACGGACGGACATCTTAAAGTAGATTAAAGGGCTCATGTGTGAGTTTGGAGAGAAATCATGAACATTCCAAAACAAACTCGGCTCACTTGAATATTCCATCGGTGTAATGTAGGTGTAGGGGTTTTTGTAAATGATGCCTTTGCAGGGTACTTTGATGGAAAAATCAAAGTATATTTGATTATCAATTAGTTATCAATGTCCCTTTTAAGGCAAGTCAGTCCACTCGGCGGCCATCTTTGAAATGCTCCTGGGCAGGCTGGGCAGCCATTTCCAAAATTTCAAGATTACGATCAAAGATGACTACCACCCCTGAAGTCGCGAGATCGAATCCAGGGTGTGCTGAGTGACTCCAGCATAGGTCTCCTAAGCAACCAAATTGGCCCGGTTGCTAGAGAGGGTAGAGTCACATGGGGTAACCTCCTCGTGGTCGCAATTAGTGGTTCTCGCTCTCAATGGGGCGTGTGGTAAGTTGTGTGTGGATCGCAGAGAGTAGCATGAGTCTCCACATGCTGTAAGTCACCGCGGTGTCATGCACAGCGAGCCACGTGATAAAATATGCGGATTGACTGTCTCAGAAGTGGAGGCAACTGAGACTTGTCCTCCGCCACCCGGATTGAGGTGAGTAACTGCGCCACCACTAGGACCTACTAAGTAGTGGGAATTGGGCATTCCAAATTGGAGAGAAAAGGGGATAAAAAAATCTAAATACAAAAATTTAAAAAAAGATTACGATCAAAGAATATTTTTAAAATCTGCATTAAAATCTTACAACAATGGTATCATAAATTATGCTGCTTTAGCTCAGACCACACTAAAAAAACACTATTTTTCAGGCTGGTCCATCTAATGTGCATGCGCATTCTTGAGTTGATTGATAAGCGATGTCTGTATCCGAAAGTTGATTGGCTCTTTGGTCTGTAAGGCAGGACTTTCTTTTCTACTATACATCCATTGGCCGTTGGGCATTCCAGTTTCTCCGATTCATTGTATTACCCATAGTCCGTCTCTGCTAAACTGTCTCCTGGTTTTATACAGTTGGTTGGACTAATATGTAAAAGACCTAGCGTCAAATAGCCTTCAGAAATAGCCATTAAAGCAGTGTGAATATTTGAAAGAATTAGATTGGTATTTTTTTTTATTTTTATTTTTTTTTACATAAAACGGTATAATCATATTATAGTGGTTGTGACAGGTATTTACAATTTGACACTGGGTAATTTACAATGAAGTAAAAATTAAAACAATTTTCTAATGTGTACATTACATTGCAACCCTCTACAGACACATTGGAGATAATTTTACTCACATTTTAGCTTTTTAAAAATATATAAATTCTTTTGTTACTGTTTGAAATTTCATGTGTCTGCTACACATTTTTAACCTAAAATATTTACAAGAATCTAAAAATGAAAACAGAATTCCAGATCTAACATTTAAGTGCTTGACTTAAGTGCTTCACCCCCCCCCCCCCCCCCGGAGACATATTGAAGCACGTTTCTGTATACAAATACGTTCTTAAAACAATTAACATTTGAAAAATACTTTGGCACATTTTATGAATTACATAGGCTGATAGCCTCGGGCACAAAAGTAAATTTATGACAATTAGTTAGACACTTGACACTTCGTAACCGTCTGCCTGAGGGCAATAACTCAAAATGGGGATGCAAAGATGTGTGTCATCTGCCATAATACTCCAAGCCTTCCTTAAAACTTTTAACTTAAAATAAAATTTGCTCACTGCACAAAATAAATCATCCGCTCGCATGTCACCAGCTTCAACCAGGGCATCCCTCACACTCCTCCACCACCCTACTCAGGCCAGGGAAACCTCTGGCTTGACATACTCCTGTCCCTTCCTGGAGGGGAGGTTTTGCCCTTCTGGCTGCCCTTCTGGCTGCCCTTCTGCTGGCAGGTCTTCCCCGCCTCTCTGGAGCCCTGGGTGAAACGAGGGGATGGAGAGGGAAAGAGCGAGGGGGAGAGACAGAGAGAGAGAGAGAGAGAGAGAGAGAGAGAGAGAGAGAGAGAGAGAAAAACTCGCTCGCCGGTCCCCGGACACATGGTCGCCTGGTCCTCAGCCACTCCTCTGATCCCTGGCGGACGGCAGTAGCTCCTCCGACTCCCAGCGGTCGGCAGCGACTCCTCCGTCCCCGCTGGAAGACCTCGGCTCCTCTGCTTCCTGGTAGATGGCAGCGGCGAGGACTCCATGACAGCGCATCCCTCCTCCTTTCCGGGTTTCGGCACCAGTGTAATGGGGTTCACAGGACGGACAAGGAGGAGGCAGGAACTGGCAGAACAGTTAGCATAACTTCAATGACATAAATCAACTTAAACACACAGCGGCTGTGTGTGTGTCTCTCTCTCTCTCTCTCTCGATCTGGCGCCTCAGGCTCATCTTTATCCCCCTCCCGGCTGATTAGGACAACTCAGCACTGAGCGTGCATCCTCACGGCCCGGCCACGCCCTCCTCCTCGTCACACCATGCTGCAGTAATTTCTGATAGTCCAGCTGCACAAAATTGAGTACGTTGCATATGACAGCTTCAGATTTGGTGCGGGCAGAAGACAATTTCGGATCATACAATTTCTTGATCAGTTTCGCAGGACAGTCAGCCGACTGAAAACTATGGCCAGGCACAACAGAATGATAAGCAGAAAGTCCTTCATTTGCATGCACCTTGTCAGATTTGGAACTTTGCTTCACAAAAAAATCACTAATATTTGGTGTGGCACACATGGCCTCCATGGGCGATGGAAAAGCGAGCTCCACAAATCTCACACCTCACTTTACTAGGCTCTGTCTGTGACTCCTTTTTTAGAAATGTAAACTCTTTTTGAAGATCCTTATTAAATGTACATGCACGCTTCATTGACATTTTTGCAGCTGCAATTTCATCGGTGTGCTTTTTCAAACTGAATCTTCAATCAGTTCACTAACTCGACGTCTGTTGATAGGGGATTGTGATTGGACAGTTTAATCCAATCATGTACTTAAAATAACACGGTATGATTTTATTGGTTTTACAAACTGTGTCCTTTGCTTCCTTTGATTAGAATACTCACGTGCCTGAGAAAGCCGCATAGGCGATAGAACAATTTTAGGAGAGGGGAAATATGGGACAAAACACAATTTTTCAGAAAAATTGGGACACTAGAAAAAGTGCTTAAATACGGGACTGTCCTGGGAAAAACAGGATGTCTGGCCACCCTATCACGACTGGAACAGGCTGCTGTGTGAACGTTGCCCAAAGGTGTTGTAATATTGTGCTGGTGATACTTTGTGTGAACGTATGTGTTTATGTCAGGGTGTTTTTTTTTTTTTGACAGAACAAGTCTTGACTCTGTGTTACATCAGGGAAGGTAACAGGCCTTAATATTACTGCCTAAATAAATGGCTGTATAAGCATATACAGTATATGTGAATTTATATCCCACGGCATGACAATTCACTCTTGATTGTCGGAATTATGCTTTCTTACAGTGGCTACACTATGATGCACAAATATTCAGACTCCTTGTTGGGTGTTATAATTTCAAATAATTTAAGCATGTATAACAAATGAATTGATTTTGGGCTACTTAGAACTTAAATTCCAACAGCTGCATTGACAGATGTCAAGCTATCAGCAGGTCTTCAGTATGAGTCTTTGTGCAGTTGGGTAGGAGTGAATCAATAGTCTTATTTGAGGAGATGGGCAGAGCATTTAAATTAGATTAATTTTGTTCTGGATTTTTTTTTTTAGATGTTTAGATATTTGCATTGTGGTTAACTGCTAACACCCACTTTAACACCCGGCATATTGAATAATGAATTTATTGCTGCAACATTAAAATAATCAGGGATATATTTCCAGTAGAAGTGAAACTTATGACATTTTAATAGCTGTGTGATATTAGGCCAGTGTTCCTATCAAAATGAAGTTTTTGCATGCTAATAGGAATGCATTTGACTGTGTATGTGTATATGTGTGTGTGTAGACATGTCCTCAGGAGAGCCCTGCCATCATATCATGATTTATTTTTTAATACAAATTTCCCAGGAAAAAATAAAAATACTAATTTTTGCATGTTAATCTGAGTGCATTTGACTGTGTCCTCTGGAGAGTTTTTATATGAATTTCACTGTGATTTGCTTTTGATGACAATGTTTTTGTGACAGTGTGTTGATGATTGGATGTAGTGTCACTGCTGTTACACTTAAATCAGCTAGAGCTCTAATCCGCAGTATAGGGCAACATGCAAGTTCTCTGGCAATGACATTGCTGTGACAGGTAACCCTGACATCCATGCATCCTTCCCTTTAACTCATTCTCTTCTTGTTTCTCTCAATTCTTCACTCTGGTACAAACACACATACAAACAGGTGCTGCTGGTATTCATTGGGGTTTTGTAATAGCAGGGCTGCTTTAATGTCAGTTATTTCTTTCCAGGCTCAATCTGAATTAATTGGAGTGTTTTGATTTTACTTTTAGTTTTTTTTGATATGTCAGTGCCTGGCCGGTATTACCAGGGCAGGAATTGCTAATATATGCCTGTGATACCTTCAGTACATTGGCAGCATTTGTGTGCAAGCTTGCACGATCATACACGTGTCTATTTGAGTATATGTGTTTATTTATCTGTATAAGAGAGGATTTACTGGGGGCGTTAGGTCTTGGCTGTTGGCTCACGAGATAAACCATAAAATAAATCAGAATATTACACCCCTGAACACGACTGTGTGTACTAAATGTGCAGCACTTTTGAACGTGTGTGGCCATTTCTACATATTTACATCATAAATTCAGTACTTGGCTGCCTTATCTATGCAGGATATATATCGATCAGTGTGTCATTTGCTGGGGAGCTAATAAAGTCCACAAAATGTTTTCTTTGTTTATGTGGCTCGATTAGTCTATATGAATGAACAGCCAGATACCCTTCGAAATTCCTCTTGTCCAATGTGTCCCCCTTCTGCCATTTTCTCCATTTTTACATCTCTTACTTTTGCTCTCTCTTTTTCGGCCTGTCTGTGTAGATATGGACTTGAACCTATATCTGATCATTTTTTGCTTTGATCAGAACAGACCACTGCTTTCTCGGTCACTTACTGTGTTGATTGACATATTTTGTCATGCTAGTCTAGATAGTCTACAGTATATTTATATATTAGGGATTCTTTAATTGGAAACATACTTTATTGAATATAAAAAAATTAAAAAAATAAAAAGTTTCATCACAGGAACATGTTTGGCTCCTTTTTAAATCATAATGATAACAGAAATCACCCAAATGGCCCTGATCAAAAGTTTACATACCCTTTAATGTTTGGCCTTGTTACAGACACACGAGGTGACACACACAGGTTTAAATAGCCATTAAAGGTTAATTTCCCACAGCTGTGACTTTTTAAATTGCAATTAGTGTCTGTGTATAAATAGTCAATGAGTTTGTTAGCTCTCACGTGGATGCACTGAGCAGGCTAGATACTGAGCCATGGGGAGCAGAAAAGAACTGTCAAAAGACCTGCGTAACAAGGTAATGGAACTTTATAAAGATGAAAAAGGATATAAAAAGATATCCAAAGCCTTGAAAATGCCAGTCAGTACTGTTCAATCACTTATTAAGAAGTGATTGAAGTTTCATCACTGGAACATGATAATGTTGGTTCTAGCAACACCAAGGTTGTAAGTTTGATCACTGATCAAATGTATACCTTGAATATTTGATAATTCCCTTTGGTTAAAAGTGTCTGCTAAATGCATTCATGTAAATCTATGTTAAAACAGTTGTCTTGTGTTCTAAATTAATTTACAATAAAAAAACATACCTTATTTGTTTTTACACATAAACATCAAATAAATTGAAATAATATATATACAAAATATATATTGTTTAAGCTCTTAGGAGGAAGGAACTTTCTTATAAAAGAGCAAAGTTTTTTCTAAAAACTTGTTATAAATTTAGGGGGCAAGTCCAAACTTCTCCAAATTGTCCAAACTGGCAAATGTAACTTTTTGGCACTCCGAAAAATTAGGAAAAGCAATAAAGGAGAAACATCAAAAAGGTTTAAGGCTATTCAAGGCTGTTTATGTAATTACTGTAGCCTAAAATTCTTTTTCTAAATGTTTTTCTTTGAAATCAGTAGGGGTTACCCTATTCGAAAATCCACCCAGATATGATTAAATTATGTCTAACATTTGTTGTTCAGATTCACAGTTGTCTCTGATGTTCAGTTATAATATGAAAACTGGCTTTTAGAAGCTGTTACTCCTGGAAAAAATTCTCTCCATGTCGTTCTTCATTGATTCTTATTACCTGATATAATTCAAACAGTGAGGCAATCACACTGCTCCACAGATGCCACATAGGTGCCTGAGCCTGTTCTTTCTCTCCTGCAG
Organism: Myxocyprinus asiaticus; assembly: GCF_019703515.2. NCBI lineage: Eukaryota > Metazoa > Chordata > Actinopteri > Cypriniformes > Catostomidae > Myxocyprinus > Myxocyprinus asiaticus. The sequence continues at coordinate 23,990,606 of NC_059356.1, forward strand.
TTATTGAGCCCACTACCTTTTTCAATATCACTTGGCTGTTGCTTGACTCTTCTCTGACTCTCTCTTTTTTTTTTCTGTTCTCATCTATGTGCTCCAAAAAACAATTTACCCATATATCATTCATATATACCTTATGTATTATAATGTATTATTATGTATTATTGTGATATATATTACCATATACACCTTATGCAGTATGTTCGAGTCTAGTGGGTTTCTAGTTTCAAAGAGATCAGATCTCATTGATATTAATAACTGCCAGAGATAATATTCAATCGTTTTTGTCTTACCTTATCTATTTTGTCTTCGGATAACATGTAATGATCTTTTTTTATCTGATGTTGTTGTTGTTTGTTTTGTTTTTTTTTCTATTCTACTTTTTTCTGTCTAATATTCTTGGTGTTCATGTTTTAGTAGCTTTGTCTTTAGGAATCTCACATTACCAACACAAACTGCAAATTAATCTCTCTGTCTGTTGATCTCTCTCTCTCTCTCTCTCTCTCTCTCTTGCTCACTCTACCTTTCTCTCTCACTATAAACACTTTTCCAGCATGTCACACAAGTTGCAAATTTGTAAAAAAACTTTCACAAATTCAACATTTACACTATATCATCACACAGCATTTAAAAACCATCACATTGTTATTCTTGTGTTAGTTAAGCACAGTTCTCTCCATGTGAATTCTTGTAGGCAAAGAACTTTATGTATAAAATGACATATAAAGGTGTGGTCACGTTTACCTTTGCACTGCGAAATTCTGCAGGCGAAAATCAGTCATCTCAGTTGGAATCCGCTCAATCGGCAAAGAATTTCTCCATGCAGATTTTTTTAGTTTTAGGATAATATAGTTTTGAATAAAGTGTTGAATATTTAAGAAGTTAGAGGTTTGTTCAGTTGAGTTTAGTATTGATCCTATGGCAAGAATTTTGAGAAATGTGTTTTACGTTATAAGTTCCAGTAAAGGCGTCTTACCAATTCAGGAAAACAGTCATTCTTTTCTGTCAGCAGCAGAACTAGGTCAGACTTGGCGAGTTGCAGTCTGAGTCTGCAGACAGAAACAAGCAATCGCAACTTTATCTGGCATGGGGAACCCATAGTTCTTTGCAGTTAGCCATTAGTAGCAAACAATGAGGCACTATCAGCACTGAGCTCCATCACTCAATTCAATAAACACATTAAATGAATCATTCCATGCAGACTCACTATCCTTAAATAAATGACAGTTTTTTGAATGATCAGTCATATTTTCAAAATCAATGCCAAAATTTTACAATTTCCGCCAGGGTATGCAAACTTTTGAGCACAACTGTATATCTACTTTTAAAGTCTCACTAATCCTTACACTCGCTCCTGACCAGGTGTTAGTAAATGTATTATTTATAGATAGTTGGAAGTGGAACATTGCCAATATCATTACAGATGTCTGCCATGTGTGAGGTCAAAGCACAGAGTGGGAGACGAGGAAGAGAGCAAAGTTGCCCATCTAATAGCCATATGTGTTTGCAGGAAGGTGTTTAATATCATGGTGATATCATTTGTATTCATACTAGGGATTTATATGTAAAGTGTACATGTACATTTTTACATATTTGGATTGACACTGCAACAAACAATGTGACTATATTGACAGCATCTAAAATGTATGTACAAATTTAGAGATTACAGATTTCCGCAGAATTGCGACATCTGTCATTCATAAAAGTTCTACGCATTCCTCACCACTTGCTTGTTTGTTTATTAAATATTTTGGCTATTTTTATGATGTTTTCAGTTACTAATACAGTAAGAGTGCAGTATTTCAGCTCAGTTTAACACATTTCACATTATTTAAATCCCTTCTGCAGAATTCTGCAGAATTCCCCTCAAAATCAGTGCAGGAAATGCAAAAAAAATTAGGGAGGGAAACATCCAGCCACATATGTTAACACAGATGGTCATAAAAAGCATAAAATTGAAGATCCACCCAGATACGATTAAATTGTCTAACTGTAATAGTTAAAGGACAGGCAAGGAGGAGGCGGGAACCAGCTGAACAGTAAACATAAAGTTTAATAAGAAACTCAACATAAAACAAACATAAACCCTTTAACTCGCTCTCCCGCTGATCAGCTGATTCAGCGCCGGCTGTGCATCATCATGGCTTGGCCACGCCCTCCCCCTCGTCACACTTCTCCCCCGCCCAATTCAAGCCGGGGCGCCACCGGTCTGACCAACACCCCCCCCCCATCTCTGGAGGGGTGACGCTGCACTTCCAGCCATTCTGTCAGCCGGTGGTCCACCCCGCCTTCTGTGAACCTGAGGGAGAGACAAGGGGAGGTGTGGGGAGAGAAAGGGCGAGTGGAGACACAGAGAGAGAGAGAGAGAGAGAGAGAGAGAGACAAGAACTTGCTTGCTGACTCCTGGACGCGCTGTCGCCTGTTCCTCAACCGCTCCTCCATCCTCTGGCAGACGCCAGCTCGCTCTTCCCACAGTGGACGGCAGCGAGTCCTCCAGCCCCTGGCGGACGGAACCGCTCCTCCCCTTCACCTCCAGCCCCAGGCAGATGGCCACGGCTGCTCCCCTGGCGGATGGCAACGGTGAGGACTCTGCGACAGCGCATCCCACCTCCCTCCCGGGTTTTGGCACCACTGTAACTGTTAAAGGACGGGCAAGGAGGAGGCGGGAACTGGCTGAATGGTAAACATAAAGTGTTCTGCATAAAACAAACATAAACACAGACATGCATGCAACGCGGCCGCGTGCGTCTCTCTCGAACTGGCGCCTCCGGCTCCCATTTATCTCGCTCTCCCGCTGATCAGCTGATTCAGCGCCGGCCATGCATCATCATGGCTCTGCCACGCCCTCCTCCTCGTCACACTAATGTGTGACTTTTACCCCTGGATTTACTTGACTCACACATATGCACAATTGCACACACACATTCACACAGCTGTAACTAATCTATAAATATTTAAATAATGGCTTTCAGAACAAAGTTAAGGATCCATGTGAATTCCTGGCACACCCTTCATATGTGTTTGTATTTGCTGTTGCATGTGTGCTTGCGTTTGTTGTGTCTTTCTGAAACTGTGAAAGTGTGTGTTTGCACTGAAATGGTAATCGCCTGGTCTCCCTCTGTTCTTCAGCCATCACTGCTGGAGAGAGAGAGAGATGGTGCACACGGCAGCGGCTCCAGAATACAAAGCAAGCGAAAGATGATGTAGAAGTGTGCGGGGGTGGTGGAGGGTTATGGGTCGGGATGAGGTGATGCACTGATGACACCTTGCTACCTTCTCATAATAATAGTCTCTGTATAACACAGGCGCTGAATTGCACTTTGAGATGTTTTTAAATAGCTTGTTGGCATTATTAAGGCATTTTTTACACAGTAGTAAAAAGAGGAGTATAAGAAATCGGGGCAGAGAGTGAGCAGCATGGGATGGGAAAATTACCTGGGCCAAACACGACACTCTCCCATGAGCAGCACAGTTTAATATGTCTAAAATGCTCAACAATTTTGTATATGTATGTGTATGTCAGAGACTGTTTGTGTGTTCAGTTTGTTGGCAGTAATTGCTAGCATTTAAGCTCAGTAATAAGAACACCAGGGTTTTATTTACAAGCAGAACAATAGTGGTGTACTACAATGAACAACTGGAAAAAAAATATGTGATGCACATTTAGATGTTGCGTAATAACACATGCAAATTTGAAAGAGTGTGTTACATAGATTTGAAAATGAGTTTAATTAGCAGGTCGGCTAATGTTTTTCTTGTCCACTGTATCATGGTAATTTGCCTGCTGAATTGCTAATGCTTTTGTGACGTGAGGACGTAGAAAGGCAGAAACGAAGAAGGAAATGCTGGCAGCCAGGAACACTGATGAGGAGTGAAATGATGGAAAGAAGTAAAGTAAAGGAGGGAGTGAGTGTTAGAGAAGATGTGAGTGTGTGTGTGAGAGAGAGTGTGTCACATTTTTTATGTCTTAGCATGTTTAACCTCCTATTGTTTGACCTTCATCACCAAAATCAGAAGGAAGAGTGCGACAAAGATGCTGGCACACACTCCCTTTTTCTCTCTTTCTTTCATGGTGGGGATTTTGCATTGATTTCTATTGGTTTTATACCAAGCGAATTATATTTTCTATCCTGTAAACCCAACCTTAAACCTAATCCTCATAGACAACTTTCTGCCTTTTTATATTTTCATGAAAAGAAGACATGATCTAGTATGTTTATTTAGCCATTTATTTTGGCTGGTCCCCACAATGTAGCTGATTTTAGGTTTTCCTATCCATGTGGAAACATTTAGTCACAATGTTGGCAAAACCTGATCCACACACCCCCAAAATGAATTAAACATAGCTGCATTATATTGGTAAATATATTTATATTGCATTTAAATGCCCATTGATTCAATCGCCTTCGCATAGGTGAAATGACCAATTTGCGAATCAGATGAACCTGGAATGAACACACAGTAAAATAAATCACACACACAGACGAAGAGAGAGAGAGAACAAACATAGCAGCAAAGATACATAAATAATATGGTACGTAATGCTCTGACACAGTGGTGTGTAAGTGGGATCCATATGTTCCTATGTGCTATGGTTATTTATTTGCTCAACAGGATAACAAACAGGAGTTAACCTCTCTATAGCCTTTCTACTGAGACAACAATAAATAGGATGGGGTCCTCATGTTGACATCACATATAGATGTACAGTAGAAAGATATAGATATGATGTAGATAGCCAAACACACAGACACACTATCATGTATAATGTTTGTTTAATCCAGACTCCAGAATACAACAGAAATAATGTGTCGACATACATATACACTTAGAGACACACTTAAAATGACTAACCACATTTGGCCAGACAGATACTGTAGTCATGGAGACGCTTGAAACAGTCTTCCATCTCTTTCATTTTCAACCTCTTATGTGTTCTCCTATTCATCTTCCATCACAACCCTTTTTGGGGAGTGAAAGATGTTTTAGAAAGCACCCAAGTAAGATAGCGGATGACACAAACCATCTGTTGCCCCCTGCTGTGTGGATAGGATGTGACGTCGTCACTGTTGGACAGGTATCAAAGAGCTGGCTTCTCTGCAGCCTGGCATCTGTCTGGGCAAGTTGCTCTGTGTGTTGTTTAGCTGTTAGACACACACACACACACAAACACACAGTGAACTTTCAGTAACTGAAGAGTTGTTGCAGTTTTACTCTTTTTGTCCGTCCTGAAACACCATCAATAACAGTCCACCACTGCTGTCACTTAAAGATCCTCTTAGATATTCACATGGTGACAAAAGCATTGGCACCTCCCTCTCTGTCCCCCTCTCTCGCTTTCTCTCTGTCAAACACATGCACTCAAGCTCTAAATCTCTATTGTGCACTCAGTTATATTTCTCTTCTGCATCCTTAGTTCCTGTAACCATCTCAGGTATGGAATCCTCAAATATACATGAACTTCTGGAATTATTGCTGCAGAGCGTGAGTGTTTCCCATGGGAGGGCTTCTATGTTTTACAGCTTTTATTTAAGGAGCCTGTTTTGTTCGGACAGTATGAAATGCGAGAGAGTGTGAAAATATGTGTGTTAGACTGAGTGTGTGTGTGTTTATACACTGAGAAAAATACTGCTTGACAGACACCGCTTATGAGATTTCACCTAGAGTGATTTCAACAAAATTAAACAACCACAAACAATCAAAAAACAAAATGAAAACCGATGTCCACCTGTGTCCAATATTTGAGAAACAATGAGAGTAAAGAGGGATTGAATGGAAGGCCATGCAACAGGGAATGATCAGGAGCTTTTAGCAATATTGAGGGAACTTGCACAAACATATGCTTTTCTCCTAAATACTAACCTTAACACCATTGCATTGAGCCTACAAACTCTTTAAAAGCTAACCTAAAAATCACTGCACTAAACCTAAACACTCTTTAAAGGCTAAACTGAATGTATCTGCACTAAACCTAACCTGAACATCACTACAATAAACCTAAACACTCTTTAAAAAACTAATCTAAATATGAAACCTAAACAGTCTTTAAAAACTAACCTTTAAAAACATCACTGCACTAGACCTAGGTTTCTAAAACACTAAACCTAGGTCTCTAAACACTAATCTAATCGCCGGCCACCTAGTTCGCCTATGCCTAAAAACAGCCCTGCCTAAACATCACTACGCTAAACGAAAACACTCTGTGAAAACCAACCTAAGCATCACTGCACTAAACCTAGATCTCTAAACGCTAACCCAAACATCAATACACTAAACTCTAAACACTAACCTAAACATCTCTGCGCTAAACCTAAACACTTTGTAAAAACTAACTTAAATATCACTGCAAAGCCCTATTCGGATGGGACTAGTTTTCCCTGAGGAGGTTAGGAAAATTTGTGTTTCACAGACATCCTTTGTGATTTGAATCCTGTCCAAATCTGACATTTCTGTGTTTTTCTCAAAAACCTCTGTAAACATTTCAGAGCAAATAACCTACTGTTTTTCTGCTAATTCCAGAGGTGGGTAGAGTAGCCAAAAACTTTACTCAAGTAAAAGTACAATTAATAATGTTAAAAATGACTCGAGTAAGAAAGTATCCAATAAAAAGAATACTCAAGTAGTGAGTAACTAGTTACTTTCGCATTTAACGTAATGGATGTTTACTCTCCATTCCAGTACATTATACACATTTAACATACATTACAGAATGATTAATAATAATAATATTGTTAATAATGGAAATTGTCATCATTCACCACCATGTTGTTCCAAACCCAAATGACTTCTTTCTTCCATGCATCAAATTAAAGGAATAGTTAAACATTTTTTACAATGCTCTCATTTACTCACCCTCATGCAATCCCAGATGTGTATGACTTTCTTTCTTCTGCAGAACACAAATAAAGATTTTTAGAAGAATATCTCAGCTCTGTTGGTCCATACAATGCAAGTGAATGGTGACCAGAACTTTGAAGCTCCAAAAAGCACATAATGCAGCATACAAGTAATTAATATGACTCCAGTGATTTTCAGAAGCAATATGATTGGTGTGGGTGAGAAACAGATAAATATCTATAACTTTATAATATATAAAGTCCTTTTTTTTACTATTAATTTTTTACTCCCTGCCCAGTAGGTGGCGATATGCACAAGAAGACACAAGAAGAGGCACCATTTCGAGAGAGAGAGACGCACGCGGCCACGCTGCATGTTTGTTTATATTGGTTTTAATTAAGTTTGTCATAAAAACTTTGTTTACTGTTCAGCCGGTTCCCGCCTCCTCCTTGCCCATCCTTATACTGTTACACCATGGTTACAGAATCACACTGAAAATGAATGAGTATCACCATGACACAGACAAGCCCACATTATCACAATCTCTAAAGCTTGCCTCACTGTGTTTTCTTAAATTGGAGCTGCAATTTTAATCTTGAAATATATCCTTGTCTAGGTGTAAAATGAAGGCATTGTGTGGAGTGACGAAATGTTTGTTTTGCACGCTTCTGCTGTGTTGAACGTGACTCGAGTGACAGCGTGCAGCTGTGAAGTTCCACTGTCATAAGAGTCCCATTCAAAAATCTCAATAAATTAGGCTTTTATTAACACTTATTAAATTAAAACCAGTAATGTAATGACAGGAACGTTGCCCATTGTAACGAAGTGAAAGTTAAAAATTTTTTATCAGAAATTTACTTAAGAGTGAAAAGTACCCACCATAAAACATAAAACTCATAAAAGTAAATATTTTCCTAAAAGTTACTCAGGTAAATGTAGCGGAATAAATGTAGTGCATTACTACCCATCTCTGGCTAACTCAAGATTCCTCTGAGAAATCTAATAGCATCCAAATGCTAATGTCTGTGATTGCTGACCATTGCTGTGATTGCTAGTCAAAAGCATAGATTTCGCTTGAAAATGAGATTTTTTTTATAAACTTGGTAACATCTGTAGTGTCATCTATCAGAATCAAGGTGAATGTAGCAGCAGGATGTGCAGGCTTTAAGCAGGTGATGATTTCTGAAACTGACATGACAAGAAACACTGTCACACACCAAACAACTCCCCAAACACATCTAAATACATCTTGTCCTTACAAACCAAATACATCTCATTAAATACAACTCCACTTTCATAGTGTACTCTTTTATAGATTGTGTATCATCAAACATTCTTCCCTATTAGAAATGTTTAATTCTTAATTAAGTAACTGATCATTTAAAGTTCCAAACTAAAATAGTGTTTTTGCTAATTTGTTACAATGACAGTTGAGGGACTTGAGGGACCCAACTGTATCCTAAATGCCCAAATTATCAAACCTTATTGGCTTTCACCTAAACACTAATGTTTCTATTTGTGTAATGTTTATCCAAATGCACCTATTACATATTGTGCATCATAAAATATTTTTCCCTGTCCTCATCCTGTCCCTCACTGTGATATATCCACATAAACCAGATTAAACAACTAATCATTTCTATGAACACCTTTAACATGCACGTAAACTTATTTCTATAAAACTGTTGACTGGGTGCTTTAAAATGTTTTTATACATTTAGGCACAACTTTCTGTAAAGTTGCTTTTAAAATGGGTATGGATATTTTAAAATGGGTGAAAAGCAATCACAATACATCCCTCAGTCTGTATGTCATTTCTTGAGTTTTTTGTCTTATTATGACTAACAGTTGATTAGATATACCAGTATTGTTAACAAATAAACTAAATGAATCCATAATGTGGTTCCATTGATCATGGGGGGTTATATTTGGTAATTCTGATTATTGGAGGGATTACCTCACCCGCATCCCCCTGGAATCTACACGCTTGTGTTTAGTCCAACCTGGCCCTCAATTTAAAATGAGGTTTACAACCCTGCTTTAAATAATCTGTCATTATTAATCTGCATAGTTTGTTTCTCTTTTTGCCCTGTGATTGTGCCTTTCCCAGTTTCTAGCCCAATGATGGTTAATAAGTGTGATCTGTTCAGTGACATTAGGTAACCAGTTCTGCTTGCTGTCAAGCTAAGGCTTGCTTTGGCATTGCCACCCCTCACAGTCCTCATGCCACTCACTTGCCACCCCATAAAAAATAAAAAAAATCTAGATCCACTCCTGCAACTCTCTTATTTAAAAACACACACACACACACACACACACACACACACACACACACACACACACACACACACACACACACACACACACACACACACACAGACAGACAGACAGTAGTAATACTGGACAATTGCGTTATTCAGTTGGGATTTAGCGCATTGTGAATAATTCAAGATCTAATTGAGGCAGTGGTATTCACAGCGCTCAATGAGTGTGAAAGAGAAAGAAACAGAGTCAAATAATCATCACAGTACCTATTTGTGCCCGTAATTTCCTCTCCTCTCCACTTATCCCACCCCTTATGTCCTGCATTATCTCATTTTTACATGCTAGGCATATGAAACAGTATTGATTTACCTCTCATCTTTTCTGCTCTCCTTCCTGTTCCTCTGTCTGTTTGACATATCGCTGTGATATTGCGCCCTCCCTCCTCAGTTCTATCTTTTTCTTTCTCTCCTCTCTCCCTCTGGATTATTCTTTCCATCTTTTGTTCAGTGTGCATAAAGGCTATTGACAGCCCCACCATCCACTCTACAGCATGGAGCCCTAAGCCACAGATCCTGCTGTTCTCTGCTCTGGTTGTGAGCTGTGCTCCATTAACACGACCTTCAATCTGATCGGCATACAAAGTGCTGTGGTGAATGAGGCCTTGCATTTCTATGCATAGGGTTTTATAAAGTTAGTGCTTTACTTGTTTAACATCAATAATGCTGCTGTGTGTGTTTAAAGGTGAGAAAAGTTATTTAATGTGTAAAAAAAAAGGTGGGTTTTTGTGTCACTAGCATCACTGGAAAATGCAAGTTTCAAACAGGTTTGCCGAATGATCCTTTTTTTAATTTAGCAGTATAAATCTAGCAAAATAAAAAAAAAAAAAAGTAAAAGCAGTCAACACTGCTGTGATAGTGTTTTAAATATCTGCTGAGGGAATAAGAGTACATTTTGCATCTTTCTCTTTTCTGACTGCCATAATCCATCTCTCTTTATGGATACTCCTATTAGTAAAGTCGTGGAAATGTAAAAGAGATTTTTTTTCTTTTGCTGTTTGAGCAAATACGAACACAAAAATAATATTTTGTGTGGTCTCCCATTCACCGCTATAGAAGTTAACCCCCCTATAGTTTACTTTATGGTAATCTAAAAAGGGCCCATACTACCCCTTTGTAAGGATTACCCAGGCGACCACCAGGGGTCACTATGAATGTTTATTATTCATTTCGGGTCTTTCGTTTGTTTATTGGTTTTGTAGTTCTTTTTCATGGTCTTTGTTCATTGGCCCTTTTGTTCATTAGTGTCAGGTGTCCTTCTTTCATCATTAGTTCTCTGTGTATTTAATCCCTGTGTTTTCCTCTGTTCATGGTCAGTTCTTGTTCTGTTAATTCAGTCTGTAATGTGCTTTGTGTTCTAGTTTTGCATTTTCTCTAGTGTTTTGTGTTTTTATTAAAAACTGCAATTGGATCCTGCCTTCACCAGTCTGCCACCATTATAGAAGAACTGACCAAATAAAAGGATCCAGCAGTGGAACTGATTTATCTGAAGCAGGAGGGTGACACAACTGAAGAGTTCACTGAGCTTTTTTGTGCCCTCACAGATTGTGTAAACTGGGGAGAGCACGTGTTAAAGGACCTATTTCGATTTGGGCTCACAAGCCCATCAAGTCATGGATGCTAGGAGGCAGCTTTAACTGTACTTTGGAACAGTACATAGATTATGCCCTACTGCTAAATTCCTCCCCCTATACAGTGTGGTACTGCTCCAGTCCCCATGTGGCTCTCAAGGCTTCCTCCTCAGAGATTCCCATAATGGAGGTCCCAGTGGTTCCCAACTCAGTGGGCCAGCTGACCACGCCTGCCACGGTCAACGAGCCAGCGGCCACACCTACCATGGTCAACTAGCTAGTGCCCACGTCTGCCACGGTTAACTAGCCAGCACCTGAGGCCTCGTCCGTCCCAGAGCCAGCGCCTGAGGCCTCGTCCGTCCCAGAGCCAGCGCCTGAGGCCTCGTCCGTCCCAGAGCCAGCGCCTGAGGCCTCGTCCGTCCCAGAGCCAGCGCCTGAGGCCTCGTCCGTCCCAGAGACCAGCGCCTGAAGCCTGGTCCATCCCAGAGACAGCGCCTGAGGCCTTGTCCATCCCAGTGCCAGCGTCCTCGGGTATGGAGGTTATTCCCACAGCAGTGCTCCCGGCCGTCTGGAAGAGGAGGAGGAGGAGGAGAAGGGCTCCTGCTTTTCAGTCACTGCCAGTGCTCCCCTGCCGTTGCCAGCACTCACAGTCACGTTGGTCATTCCCCAGTCTCTGCCAGCTATCCCGGCCACGGAGGCTGTTGACGAGCCTGTCCTGTTCCCTGGGGCCATCGATGAGCCTGTCCAGTTCCCTGAGGCCGTCGCCGAGCCTGTCCAGTTCCCTGAGGCCGTCGCCGAGCCTGTCCAGTTCCCTGAGGCCGTCGCCGAGCCTGTCCTGTTCCCTGAGGCCGTCGCCGAGCCTGTCCTGTTCCCTGAGGCCGTCGCCGAGCCTGTCCTGTTCCCTGAGGCCGTCGCCGAGCCTGTCCTGTTCCCTGAGGCCGTCGCCGAGCCTGTCCTGTTCCCTGAGGCCGTCGCCGAGCCTGTCCTGAACCCTGAGGCCGTCGCCGAGCCTGTCAGGAACCCTGAGGCCGTCGCCGAGACTGTCAGGAACCCTGAGGCCGTCGACGAGCCAGTCCTGTTCCCTGTGACTGTCGACCTGTCTGTTGCTCAGTCCAGTGGCCAGCACCTGTCAGACACAAGCTACCAGTCTGTTCAGTGCCCAGCGGCCGCCCACTTCCAGTATGACAGCTCTCCAGTGGATGCTGCCTAGTCTGCTGACCCCTGACCAGTGGCTCCGCTCTCTGAGTCTTCCATGTCTCTGCTTCTCGAGTCTTCTATGACTCTGCCCCTTGAATCCCCTAGTGCCTTGCTCTCTGACACCGCCTCTTGGGACTACATTCCCTGAGACTCCTTAGGCTCCACCCCCTGAGCCTCCACCCCCCCAGAGATTCCTCCCCCTGTGCCTCCACCCCCTAGTCCCCTAGTGCCTTGCTTTCTGAGTCCTCTAGTGCCTAGCTCTCTGAGTCCCCACCTCCTGCAGCTCTGCCCCCTGGGACTCTATTTCCTGAGACTTCTGTGGCTCCGCCCTCTTGGCCTCCGCCTCCTGCTCCTCCCATGAACTTTTTGTTTTTATGAGTTCAGGAGCTTCTGGAGCCGCTGCTTAGATGGGGGGCTCTGTAAGGATTACCCGGGCGACCACCAGGGGTAGCTGTGTATGTTTATTGTTCATTTCATGTCTTTCATTTGTTTATGGGTTTTGTAGTTTTTTTCATGTTCTTTGTTCATTGGTCCTTGTGTTCATTAGATCTGGTGTCCCTCATTTCATCATTAGTTCTCTGTGTATTTAATCCCTGTGTTTTCCTCTGTTCATGGTCAGTTCTTGTTCTGTTAATTCAGTCTGTAATGTGCTTTGTGTTCTTGTTTTTCATTGTCTCTTTTAAATAAGAGTTTTTATTTAAAACTGCAATTGGATCCTTCCTTTTCCAGTCTGCCACTATTACACCCTTGTCATTTAAAATTGTTTATTTACTTAATAAATGTCCCTGGTGTTACTGCATGATTCATTAGTGAACATAATTGTAAAAAATAAAAAAAAACATTTGTTTTCATAATCTTTCATTATTTCAAGTTTTCATGATCCAATCAAATCCCAATTGATAAAATCAAGTCTTGGCTAACATTTTTTTGCGCAAATATTCTGTTTCACTTCACAGAATTTAAAAATGTTGTAAATGCTAAATCATGTTGTTTTCACAATACACACACAAATGTTTACACATGCACACACACACAGAGGAATGATAGGTACACAAATTCTCATACATCCTTTCAAGACACTGACTGCCACAGCCACACATGCACGTTTTCTAAGTATGTTATTACTCTTTTCTCTGCATACACACACATATAGCATGGCACACTCGTAATCACTTTAACTAGAGGCAGTAGAAAGGAGGTAATTTGGCAGAGAGTGGAAGAGGAGAGAAAGAGAGAGAGTGAAAAGAGAGAGAAATAGAGCAGGATTGAAGAGCTGTGTTTACTGAGAAACCGATGACTGGCTTTTGTCTGCTGTTTTTGTTGATGTGTTTTCAGCATTGTCTCTAGGGTTGAATAGAGGTTAATTACGTCATTTAAAAGCAAGGAGCAACCTTTAGCACACACATTTGTGTGTGTGGGTCAGGAATTGACTGGGGCCTAATGCCTTCTACAAGGATAGTGAAACCTGAAATCATATACATTATAGGGACCAGCCAACCATCCAGATGAGGAAAACATCTTACGTAATAAACATACTACTTAATAGTTGCTTTCACACATACAGCCCTTTCCAGAAAATTATTAGCAATTTTCAGTTAAGCGTCATTTCTGAACATGACCCGTTCAAAAATAAATTTAGCATTGGCTATTTCAGTGAGTGAGAAGCTGTAACATTTCCTGAAAAGTTCAGTTGTTATGCTATGTCTGAACAGAGTCGTAAGATTAACCGTTTGAGCACGTTCCAGATCAGGGCGTGCTGGCGTAAGACAGAGATGATTCAGTTACTCTGGGGTCCAAAAAATGTCATCAATTTGGAGAGGTAGTTAAATTATTACATTTAGTCAGATGATACAAAACATGTTTGATATTTTAGAGCTGACTATAAAGGAAATATTGTAGTGATGCTCCACGACTCAAATCTGAGGTCACATGCTGAGCACCCAATGGATATTGACCGCTCGCCGCCACAACACTGGACCATGAAGAAATGAAGATGGTGAACAAGTGCTTAAAATGGAGAATACATTTAATGGCACTCGCCTCCAACTCACATCGCAGTCTTCGTCTTTCCATCCAAGACTGCACCCAAATGCTCTCGGCCTGTTTCTTTTGAGACTCAGAACAGAGAAACAGCAACATCAACGGCAGCGCTCCCATACTTCCACGTTTGTTTACATCTGTCATTTGTCTCCTAGAATGGGGGCGTGTGTTTCCATGTGAGTTTGTGATTGGATCGACTTTACAGCCGGAGTGATCCTCAGTCGTTTTGTGTCTGATGCCCAGTTTTTTTCTGTATCCATTTACATAGTCGGTAAGTGTGTGATACCTACTTTTAGATTCTGTTCAGATTTTAGAAGTGGTGGAGTGTAATCCAGCCTCAAAGCACTTCTCTTTATCAGAGTGGATGAAGAAATTTGTCGACTGATAACATAACTAACTACATATCAGAGTTTAATGACATTTTTGTGCTGATGTGTGAATGCAAAAATAAAAAAAGAGAAAAAAAGATTGAAACTGCAATTTAGCAGGTTGCATGTGTGAAAGGTGCTAGTCATAATTAAAGTTTAGGGGTAGAATTAGAAGATAGAAAATATCAATATATAATTTTTTAAAGTCAATGGAAAGTCCCCACCATGATAGAAAACCTTGTAAGGTACATCGGGGCTAAAGGCTTCGCGGGGTAATAGGCTCCATTGATTTTATTTTCTCCCAAAACACTAAATAGCAACAAAAACTACCACAGCACTTTCCTAAACACCCGTTTGTCACTATACACTGCAACATTTTCCTGTTCCATGAGATCATGTGGTGTCTATAGGTTGATTTTTAGGCAATTTGATCTAATTTTTTATTATTTTTTAAAACACTACAGTTTTGTTTAAGGTCATTAAATCAAACCGTTTTCAAAAACTGTCCAGTAAGTGAAAGGATAGTATTTGGGGTAAAAAGTCCCCCTGTTGCTGGTGCTAAAGGCCCCTATAAAACACATTGTTTTTCTTAAAGTGGGGTGAATAGATGTTATTTTTTATCCTATTTTTTAAAGTGGGCTCACATTGACTCATCCAATCATAATAGAGATTAGTTTGTTTACATAATACTTGAGCTGTAACAAAATGCCAAATGTGTTTAATATTAACAGGAAATGGTTGATGTTTTCTGAAGTATTTATTTTGAGTAAGCATCATCTTAATTTGTTACTCAAAAAAGCATCTTGCTGTCTCAAAATTATTTGCATTAGTTGACAAATTGTGTACTATAACTATTGCCCCAGTATCTACACGATATCACTTTAAACCCCCTAGGGGCCTTTTACCCCAAGTGAGGGAGCCTTTTACCTCAAGTGAGGCAGCCTTTTAAACTTTTTTTTTTTAAACTGAATTTTAATTGAAACAACCTTCCGTTATTATTTCTTTTCTCACAAATTATGTTGCTCCATCAATTTTAAATAAAAATACATCTATTTTTTGACCTCGATACATTTTGTGACCAGAAAAAAAAAAAGCCTTAAAAGCTTAATTTGCTCGTTGGTAAGGTCACACGTCACGTGGAGGAGGAGACAGGAAGCACGTCATGGTTTACAAGAGAAACTTGCACAGACCAAGCGCCGTTCACAAACCAAAACAGTCCAAAACAATTTCAAAACAATATATATATATATATATATATATATATATATATATATATATATATATATATATATATATATATATACATTTCCAAATAATAATAAAAATAAACATTACTGCAGTAAATAACCATCCTTTATTTCGGAGCAATGCCATTGCGTTATCTACTTGTGCTTTTTCTTTAGCCGAAATATATAGGCCATATGACTGTCAGGAATTCAAGCCACACAAGTTGTAGTTAGTGAAACCAAGTGCGAGAGCATTACTGAAATTCACAGGATTTAAAGGTTTACACAGTGAGATCAATGGTACAGGTGATATCACACAGAAGAGAAGCTTCACAAACGAGATGAGTGAGTGAATTGAGTGCAGGTGCGGTGAATTAGAAATCGGGTGATGAGGAGCGGAGCACTGAGGGAGGTGCAGAGCCCGAGGGAGGCGTGACAATGACAAAGTTTTCACACATACCTGAGTTAGCTGGAAAAACAGCACAGGCACAGCCTATGAATTCAGATATCGACCCTTTGTTTCTTTCGATGGTCTGAAATCCTCAGGGGTAAAATGTTCACTGCACACCCTCCAATATTTGAGAGAATGTAGGGGTGTACTGATACCCAGGTTCAGCGCGATAAGCCAGAGCTTCAATCGCTCAAGATCATGTATAGGCAATCCATGAAAAGTCAATATTTTTCCCGGCGTGCATTTTCTTTGGGGTTTCTGAAGGTTGAAGCATCCAGGATACACACACCAAACGACCATTTTGAACAATACATTTATACAAATACAAATCTACAGCAAAGACAATTAAACTTTTGTTCAGCGCTACTTCTCTTGTAAACAATGATGCGCTTCCTGCCTCCTCCTCCACGCGTGACCTTACCAATGAGCTTACGTCATCACTCTCATAAGCACGTGTCACAGAGATGTACGGAAGCGAACATTTGTAGTTAAAAAGTATACAAGTATTGTTTTGTTTATAAAAATAATCAATCATTTGGGTTCAGAAGAACTTTATTTGTTGACTGGAGTCGTGTGGATTATGTTGATGCACCCTAAATATGCATTTTGAACCATCAAACCGACATTCACTTGCATTGTTTAAAGGAGGAGGCCTGAAATGAAATCCTAAAAATCTTAAATTCTGTTTTGATGAAGAAAGAAACTCAGATACGTTTTGGATGGCCTGAGGGTGAGTAAATTATCAGCAAATTTTCATTTTTGGGTGAACTGTTCCTTTAAGCAAATGTGGCAGCAATATTTGTTATAAGACAGGTAGAGGGTAAAGAAGAGATAGAGAGGGAGAGAGAGAGATTGGAAAGAGGAAATGAAATGCTTTCATGCCCTCTGGAGCTCTTTTCAGATCTTGAATAGACATACTCTTAAGTGTGCAGACAAAAGTAACTTAAAGTGTGTGTGTATGTGTGTGCCTGCACGTGCGTGTGTGCATGTGTGTCTGTGCGTTTGCGCATTCATAACCAGAGGCATTTATGTATACAATTATGTATACCATTGGCCATTCCTAATACATTTTCACACATATACTGTGGACACACAAACACAGTGAGGAATGGTGCAGTATGTATATTTGAACAGTAAGCTCTAGCAGCCATCACAGTGGACACATTGTGCTCTTCTTTGGCTGATATAGTCATGCTGCAGGAAGATTACCTGATGTTTGAGCTGGATGGGGAGGGCTTCTGCTCACCGGACTCATCTCCATGCAGTAAGTTTTGGCCGGGGTGTGTCTGGATTTGGTCCAAGCTTTTTATAAAGGTATAATCCTTGAGGTTTTCCCTTCCATGGAGAACTGCAGGCTGGCTTGGCTTACATGCAAAATAGTATTTTAATTCATAGAGATCCTAAAGCCTTTAATGCAGACAGCAGCTGTATTCCCTCTGCCTGCTGTTCAGATTAGATCAGATTAGATAGTGCTGTGTTTGGATCACATAGACAAAGAAATGAAAAGCTTTTGTATTTTCTTCATTGTTTGCTCACATCATTAGGATGCCTAAGATAAATGCACAAATGGCATTTTTATTGTGAGTGTGTCTGTGTGTGGTGCAGCTTGCATATTTGGTGCAGTATAATCCCCTTATAAGAGACTCTCTGATCTGAAATTTCAGGAGAGTATGACTGTAAATTTGGGATAGATACTTAAATTAGTACAGGTTTAGAGAAAAATTAAAGGAATAGTTCACCCCAAAAAAAAAAAAAAAAATTCTCATCATTTACTCAAACTCATGCCATCCCAGATATGTATGACTGTCTTTCTTCAGCAGAACAATAAGATTTGTAGAAGAATATTTCAGCTCTGTAGATCCACAAAATGCAATTGAATCTGTGCCAACATTTAGAAGCCCTAAAAAAAAAAACACATAGCCATCATAAAAGTAATCCATACGATTCCAGTGGATTAATTAATGTTTTTAAAAGCAAAACGCAAGGTGCGTGTAAGAAATAGATCAATATTTAAAATCTTTTTTTACTAAAAATGTTCGCTTCCGGCCAGCTCATTGACGAGGGTGGAATTCAAACTACCTCTTGCGTGACGTAAGTGCGAAGACCTCCTCTGCATTGATGTTCATGCGTAGATACCTTATTAGTAGCTGTTCCTATGGACAACGATACTGTTTCCACACAAAAGCTGTTTATGCGGCGCTCTGACCAAGGAGCTGTGAGGCATCTCCTCCATTCAACTGCATTCAGACCGGTGGCGGAGCTAGGGGGTGGCCATGCCCACTCACAATTGCCATTTTGGTCATTTTTTTGTCTTGTGCACAGTGTAGTTTTTTAGAGGTGGAACCGTCTCTGTACAACCGCAACACACAGGAGACTTAACGTGTGCACACCAAGGTCACCGCACCTCTCCGTCCCGGGTGTCACTGTATCCACTCCCCTCTGTTTTTGTATCCACGCACCTCAGCTTTCTACACCAACAACCACCATCCCCCACTTACGACGATAGGAAAATGCTGCCCGCAAATTCTGTGCCACCACAGACTGATCGCTGGCCCCTGCCCGGCCACACCTGTGAAAAACTCCTGGCTCCTCCCTGATTCAGAATGATTCAAACAATTCTTCTTGTTTACCATTCCAAGATGGCGCTGAGGTTGACGTATCCAAACCAGCCGAATGAGGCATCTGTGTATGATTATTAATGCTTCTCTGCTGTTAACAACACTGTGCTTCCATATTTTTTCAGATTTCACATGTCGCTTTTCGCTTACGCGTGACCGAGCTGGGCAGAAGAGAAAATCTGTATTTAAAAATGCTTTAAATATTGGTCTTTTTCTTACACACTTAGCGTCTTGCTTCAGAAGACATTAATTAATCCACTGGAGTCGTATGGATTACTTTTATGATGGCACTATGTGCTTTTTGGCGCTTCAGATATATGGCACCCATTCACTTGCATTTTATGGAACTACAGAGCAGAAATATTCTTCTACAAATCTTCATTTATGTTAAGAAAAAGAAAGTCATACACATCTGGGATGGCATAAGGCTGACTTGATGATGAGAGAATTTTAATTTTTGGGTGAACTAATCCTTTAAGTGAAAAGGAGAGTTTCTTTGTGAGAAAGAAAAAAAACTGGAAAATGACAAATCTGAGAGAGAATGGTAGATAAACACTCTTCAAAATAAAGGTTCCAATTAGAACCACAAATATATAGCCTGATGCCACAGATGAACTATTGTTGAGTTAAGAACTTTTTATTCTTTCTTTGTTTTTCTTTGGTTCTGCAATTTGCATTTTGCAAATTCTGTTATTTTTTCATTACAAATTATTATATCAGCATAGCAATTTGAATGAAAAGCTAAATGTAAAAATTTGTATAATTTTTTTGTTATTTCTTGATTTGTTTTATTTTTTATTTTATAGAACATTTATTTTTTTTTTTTTGCTTTAATGCCAGCATGCATTCAAGATTACATGGATTCCACATGTTTCTGGAAAAACAGATGGTCCATGTTATTCCCAGCATGCTTTTAAAACATTTCAAAGAGTATCTTGTGTGCTTTAATGGAAGCAAGGAAATCTGGCCTTTTTTTTTAAAATTTTTTTTACCTTTTTTATATGAGTTAACAATGTCACAAATTTGCATACCTTTGATTAGTGTCCTATAGTGAAAAACTGTAAATGTTTCTTCATTTTATTATTATTATTTTAAATCCTCAAGCTTTCTGTTTATTTCCTGGTTTAAAAGAAGAACATATTCATAAAAGAAAAATAGATTTTCCGATTTCCAGTATAATTTCTGACATGTGAGCACACTGTTTTTGTAATATTGATTTAAAGATCCCAGAAAATATTATGCTAATCTGAAGAACCAATTATTACCTATTCTTTTTTGGTCTCAGAATAGCCATATAGTCAACTAGACTAGACAATAAAATTGTTCTTAATAAGAGAAGGATTAAAAATCATTTTAAAAATGCTTTATTTTATTAGAGAATTTTTAATAGAAAATAAAATATGTGTAACAGTGATCTGGAAGAATGATGGAATGATTTTGACAGTGAAAAAAGAGAGGAGAGAGATGGAACAGGTTTCTCTCTGCAGGCATTCTGGCTGATTTCTTTTGATGCTGGCACTTTCTCCTTTCATATTATGCACTGTGGCCTTTGACAGCCCTAGCCAATTAGTGCAGTACATCAGAAGAGCACGGTAGAGCAAAACTATCATGGGAAACCATGAAACAATCCACAGCGAGTTTCAGTGCATTCAGAAGGTATTCAGACCCCTTAATTTTTTCACATTTTGTTATGTTGCAGCCTTATGCTAAAATGCTTACTTTTTTCACATCAACTACAATCCATACCCCCATAATGACAAAGCAAAAACCAGATTGTTGATAACTTTGAAAATATATTAAAAAGAAAAAACTGAAATTTCACATTGACATTAGTATTCAGACCCTTTGCTATGACACTTGAAATTTAGCTCAGGTGCATCCCATTTCTCTGAATCATCTTTGAGATGTTTTTGAGTCCACCTATTGCAAATTCAATTGATTGAATATGATTTGGAAAGGCACACACCTATTTATATAAGGTCTCACAGCTGAAAATGCATATCAGAGCAAAAACCAAGCCATGAGGTCAAAGGAACTGCCTGCAGAGCTCAGAGACAAGATTATGTCGAGGCACAGATCTGGGGAAGGCTACAAATTTTTTTCAGTTGCATTGAAGGTTCCCAAGAGCACAGTGGCCTCCATAATTCCTAAATGGAAGAAGTTTGGAACAACCAGGAATCTTCCTAGAGCTGGCCTCACCTGGCCAAACTGAGCAACCATCACTGCAACACTCAACCGATCAGGGCTTTATGGCAGAGTGGCCAGACGGATGCCTCTCCTCAGTGCAAGACACATGAAAGCCTGCTTGGAATTTGCAAAAAAGCACCTAAAGAACTCTCAGACTGTGAGAAACAAGATCCTGTGGTCTGATGAAATGAAGATTGAACTGTTTGGCCTCAATTCTAAGCATCATGTCTGAAGGAAACCAGGCACGGCTCATCACCTGCACAATACTATCCCAACGTTGAAGCATGGTGGTGGTAGAATCATGCTGTGAGGGTGTTTTTCAGCGGCAGGGACTGGGGGACTGGTCAGGGTTGAAGGAAAGCTGAATGCAGCAAAATACAGAGATATCCTTAATGAAAACCAGGTCCAGAATGCTCAGGACCTCAGACTGGGCCAAAGGTTCACCTTCCAACAGGATAATGACCCTAAGCACAAGCAAGAGTGGCTTAGCGACAACTCTGTGAATGTCCTTGAGTGGCCCAGCCAGAGCCAGGACTTGAACGCAATCAAACATCTCTGTAGAGACCTGAAAATGGCTGTCCACTGACGGTCCCCATCCAACCTGACAGAGCTTGAGAGGATCTGCAGAGAAGAATGGCAGAAAATTCCCAAATCCAAAGACTTGAGGCTGTAATCGCTGCCAAAGGGGCTTCAACTAAGTACTGAGTTAAGGGTCTGAATACTTATGTCAGTGTGATATTTCATTTTTTTCTTATTAATAAATTTGAAAGTTATCAAAAATCTGGTTTTTGCTTTGTCATTATGGGGTATGAAGTGTAGTGTGGAAATTTTTTTATTTTTTTTTCATGTATTCATGGAGCCCTGTCAGATCCCATGATTTCACTTGGTTTAAGCTAACTTCTGCTGAATGGTATTGCATGGACCTCATCTACCCTGTGGTCTCTCCAAGCTGTGAGGAATGAGTCATGCTTTAGTTCTGCAAGCATTCTGGGCAGGAAACGGACTGGTTATAACTGTCAGAGAGCATTACTGAGCTCAGTAAGACTTAACTAATGTACCTCTACATAAATTCCCTTCCAGTGCACTTTTCGTGTTTTGTGTGAATGGAGAAAAAATAGCGAGGATTGTCTTGAGCTAATCTGGTGTGTGTTTAATGTGTTTTTAAAGGTTCTCAAATTTGCAAAGGCTAAGTGATTCAGCATAACGTGGCACATTGTGTTAAATGGATTTCAGGAGTGTGTGGGGTTAGTGGGCCTTGCTGCCAGAAAATCAGTGCTTCTGCAGATCATAAGTCTTGATTTACATGCTCGGTCTCTCTCCATCTTTATGCCAATGTCCTTCTGTCACTCACACACACACATTTGTTTTTCTATCATGGTGAGGACTTTCCATTGACTTTTATTGTTTTTATCCTGCACTATTGATATGTTTAGTCCCCTAACCCTCGCAAACCCCTAACATTTTGCATTTTTAGATTTACACTAAGTTTAGCAATCACAGGTCTAACCCTAACCCTAACCCTAACTATACCTCTGAAAGAAAAAGTATTTGCTTTATTTTTTATCCGATTATTTAATTGAGGATGTACCCGAATGTCCTCAAAAAGAGATTTTGTCAGATTAAGCTCACTTTTGGGGACAGTGTTGTCCCCAAATATTAACTAAGTGCGTACACACACACACACACACACACACACACACACACACACACACATGTTGGTGCGGCTATCCTTATGAGGTCTCTCCATAGACATAATTATTTTTATACTGTACGAACTATAGATTCTATCCCTTAAACCTAACCCTCACAAAAAACTTTCTGCATTTTTACATTTTCAAAAAAAACATTGTTTAGTATGTTTTTTTTAAAGCAATTTGAATTATGGGGACACTAGAAATGTCCTCATAAGCCACATTTATAGCATAATACCCTTGTAATAACCGGTTTGTAACCTAAACATTTTTCCTCATAAACCACCCAAACCCACCCACTCACACACACACACACACACACACACATACAAACACGCTTACCAACACTGCCTGCCAACAGAATCATTTGTTAAGACATCAAAACCTTAATGACTACATTATCCCTTAGGGTACCTATTACCAGTACTTATTACATACTTATTGTGCTTGTATATTGTGCAATCAGTGGTTATTGCGATGGTTGTTTATTGTTTATCGTTTTGATATCGGACAGCAAGCCTAATCTGTTTCCTGACATCAGATTGAGACCGTAAACTGCTCATGTCAGATTTAAGGTTTCAAGGCCACAAAATATTTCAGCAGCTTTCTGCGAACTCTTGCCTCTGTTCAGCATAATGAGTCATGAAAGTATGCCACAGCGTTAAACTGTTCAGCTTCTATCTATAGCAGTGCGTGCACTGCTCTGAGTGAACGACAGCTGGGGGAAATTAACAAGCACTCTAAAATGAAAAGACCCCATCCATCTTTCTCTCTCTCTCTCTCTTCCGCTCCTCTGCCATTCACCGGCTGAGTGACAGATTACTTATTCTTTGTCTCCAAAGTGAACAAAAAACAAAGCGAAGGAGGGGAGGGAAAATGAAAGGAGCGATATTTGGTTCAGGCGGAGAAGGGGGGACAGAAGTATGTGTAATAGAGAAAAGAAAGATAGACACACACTCAAAAAATTATTTTTGCAGGTTGTTTAGTTTACTTCATTAAAATTAACTAAAGTAACACAATTCAAGAACATTTTGTTTTGATTTCATTATGTTCTGTCCAATTAAATTTTTAAGATTTGAGTTAGGACTACATTAATACTTTTTGTAGCATTGATGAAACTGGGCAGGGGATTTCCATTTCCCAGCATGCTTTGCAGGGGACTGGATAGGGTGAACAAATGTTGAAACTAAGTGTTATGTTATGCATTTTTGAGTAAGATAAGAATAGGATGAGATTTGTTCATTTTTAATATTGTGTTATATTGGCATGTAAAAGGATTGTTTGTTAGGCTGGAGTTTTTGGAGTTATTATTGTGGTGAAGAATGGCACTTGTTCTTAGGTTGAGGATGGACTCTCACTTTCAGTGAAGTTTGACTTGAGTGCTGATAAGCTCTATAAGCAGTTGCTATCAAACTGACAGGGCAACAGTTTAATTGTCATTACACTTGTTCACCTGGCATATACTAATGGTTAATGCAATTTATTTAGTTGGATCAACTTAAAGGTGCTATATGTAAGATTGACAAACAAGCATTTGAAATGGGTACTGCAGTCCAAATTCAAAATATTGGAGAGTTGTCTGCCCCGCCCCAGACTCAAAGCTCATGCGGGTTGCCAGAATGTTGACATGCAAATTAGCCAACTCAGCATCCGTTTTAAAGGATTTCTGGGCTTTAAGCTGTCTCTATCTTCCAAAGGCATCTCCAATATTTATCCTTGTTTTACTACACCTCTGGTCATGGTGGTTTTTAGACGAATGGTGAGGCTTTTTAGGTCGGGTGGAATCTGTTATCTCTGATCAGTTCATTTGCTGGCTTCCATGGCTGCAGCACGCAGAGTTGTTTGCCTGCAAACTTGTTCAAATCTGGAAAATACTATTGGTGAGTGGGCAGTGGGCGGGATCACACAGGCCAAAACATAAACAGAAATTCCGGCCCGGAATGGAAATTTCAAAGTAGAATATACTGGCTGTAGCATTGTTATCGGAGAAGCCAGTATTTCAATTTAGCATGTTTCCTAATTCTCTAATGACATATTATGGTCATTTTATGATTTTAGTACAGTAAAAATATTACATATTGCATCTTTAAGACAGTTAGTTAGATCTTATCTGGTTGGTCTGACAAGATGAATTTAAGTTTGTAGAACTAGAACATGTCAGTTCAAACCTGTTTTTTTTTTTTTTTTTTTTGACAAATTTCATTTAAATGTGTGGAAAAGTTTCCCTCAGTTTAATTAAGTTCAGTTAACTTTTCTTTCTTTTTTTTTTTTTTTTTAGTGCAGAGAGGATTTCTTAATTAGAAAGAAAGCTAGAAAGAAAAAGATAGATAGTTAGAGAGAAGAAAGTGTAAGCATAAGAATAGTACAACCTGGAAAAGAAAGAATCAGTCAGGTGTTCCATTTTTTTTCAGCCTTAAATAAATTCCACTTAGTGAACAATCATTGATTTCTTATCTCACAGAGGACATGAAAACATTTTCTCTGATGTAGGATTTGACAATATATTTCTCTATTTGAGAACAAACCAGACAGAACCACTTTAAAGGGGCCACATCCTACACTTTTATCATTTAATTTATTTTTTAAATGGAATCCATTTAAAAAAAAAAAAATGGTGCATTAATTGTGAATGCACCAAAACAGTCAGAATGTAGTTTTACATGTCCATTTTCCATCCTCTCTGACTATTAAAATTAAACAGGTTGTTTTTGTTACAATACCTTTAGGACTTACAGTAAATGTAAATTACCCCTATTATTATTGGCTATTGGCTCTTCACATGTGAAGTAAGTGATATCGGGTCCAATATTGTTGGCACTGCTCCATTCTCTTTCCAAAGCCTGCATTACATTGTGACAGGTTCATAGAGCAAGCTGTGCTGAAATGTCTCAAACAAACAGTTGTAAGACTGAAATGATCAGGGACTCTGATCAAAATAAACTATAGTTACTTCTAACATTGGAATTCTTTGGTAGGATATGTAGAGATACAGGTGCTACCCCACAGTCAGAAACAGCACAAATTTTGGAGGTTTTCCTCAAAATATAACTGGTCAGTAAAGCACTGACCTACAGTATATGAAAGAGTCACCAGGAATAATATAATCTTTTTCCTCTGGTGTTTAGGAATAATAGTATGTTTCCTGCTTCCCTCTTTTTACTTCACTGTGACTGGGTGGGCAATGCTGTTGAAAACGGATTAAGTATAAACTGAAACTCATAAGCCTGGGAAGTCATATGCGGTGGCAGTCTGGGTCCCCCTTGGTCGTTTTCATGACCCGTCGGGCCTGCGGCCCCCCTCTCTCCCCGGATCACAGTGCGGCTGCACACCCTGCACTGCCTGCACTAATGCCACTGGTCATACTTTGTTTATGGCTGTGACATCACAGCAATAAAGATGGTTGAATAACCCATTTTTGTAGCTTAATCTTCATAAAGAGTCAAGCACATAAGAGCGAGAGCTTTGCGCTGTGATCGTTGTCTGAATAGTACATCAAACAATTTTATTTCAAAAGAGCAAGAAAAATCTTGATTTAAATGACATAGCTTCTTTAAAAAGTGCTTTAAAGAGCATAAGGAAAGAGAACAAGAGCTGTTCAAAGATGCAGTGGTTTGAAGGGTGAGTGAAAGACAGCGCTTGAGAAGTACTGCTCTCTTACTCTCCACTGAGAGTGCAATCAACCGATGTTTACATCAGACTGTAAATACTGCTCACCCTCGCCACCCCTCTACAGTCTGAAACTTCATAACACCACTTCTTTTTAGTCATTCCTCCTTTTATCAGATTTTTTTTTCACAATGTCTTAGTGTCTCATATCAGAATGTTTGTCAGCTACAGATGTGTGCAGTATTCCCCTTGTACAAGAGCACTGTGGTATGATGGTTCACACTGTCCCAACAAACACCAGCATTCAAAACACTGAAGCTTTCTGTTGGTTTTAGTATATTGAGAAACATATTTCAACTGTCAGTTTCAAACTGCCCCCAACAAACACCAAAATTTAAGTGATTCTAAAGTTGGCTGTTGGATTTAGAAAAGCTGTACAAACTGGTGCTATCCATGGTTCTGATAAGCAGGGCTAACCTGGAACTGTCTTTGGTGCTGAAAACAATGCTGACTCTCCTGTTACCATAAATGCTTCCATTTAATGCATGTTTTGTATTGTTGCTGTCTAGAATGGTACAGACTGTGTTGGCTGCAGTGATTCTGTTCTGAAAGCCTGTGAATGTGTTTAATGTAAGTCTTACAGTATGTTAATGCTGATGAGACCTTGTTGGTTGGAGGAGGTCAGTGTTGGTCTCGGCTGAGTGAGACTTGGCTTTCTTAAAGCTTGCATTCCTTTACAAACAAAGTTTGTTTCATTTTTCTTTTAAATGACACTAAAGATCATAAACTCTTTCTGCAGTTTGTGTTCTGAATTTTAGCTGGAATTACCAAATTATTCTGAATAAGTTCCTTCGCTTGTGTATGTGTGTACATGCGTCTATGTATGTTTATGTACAGAGGGGTTCAAAAGTCCACTTGTGAAAATGCTCCTATTTTGCTTTTTTCTAATTTAATACAGTTTTTTATTCCAAATATATTATCAGCATAACAATTTAAGTGAAAAGTTGCAGTTTGTTTAGGATTTGGTTTGTCCCTCTTTTGCTTTAATGACAGCATGTCCTTGAGCTGGCATGGACTTTACAAGTTTGTGCAAAACCTAATGATCCATGTTATCCAGCTTGATTTCATAATTTCCCAAAGAGCATCTTGTGCGCTTCAGTGGAAAAAAAGGAAATCTGACCTTTTGTACAAATGAGTTAACATGGTCATTGTCACAAATTTGTATATTTGATTAGTGACCTAAAGTGCCGAATCTTAAAAATGTCTAATTCATTTGTAAAAAAATTCTTAAGTGTTTCAAATCTTAAAACTTTCTTTTTAATGCAAATATTTGGGGACAAATTTAGTCTCCAGAAGTTAGTTAAATCTGACAAAACCTCCCTCCGGGGACACTTAAAGTTAAACAAAGTTAAGACTTTACTATGCAAAGCAGAAGCCCTACATCAACACTATCCAGAAGCGCTGCCGACTTCTCTGAGCTCGGTCTCATCTTAGATGTAAAGTAGAACAGTGGAACTGTGTTTTTTGGTCTGAAGAGTCCACATTTCAAATAGTTTTTGAAAAACACAGCCATCATGTTCTCCGGGCCAAAGAGGAAAAGGACCATCTAAACTGTTAACAGTGTCAGGTATGACCCCTGTATGGGCCAGGGGTGTGTCAGTGCCCATGACATGGGTAACTCGCACATTTGAGAGGGCACCATTAATGCAAACAGATATGTTCACATTTTGGAGCAGCATATACTTCCATCCAGCATCATCTTTTCCAGGAATGTCCTGGCATTTTCAGCAGGACAACTTCAAACCACATACTGGCCAAATAAGCAGTGAGTGTGGGTGCTAGATTGGCCTGTCTGCAGTCCTGACCATCTCCAATTGAAAATGTGTGGTGGCATTATGAAGCGTACAATACGGCAACGAAGAGCCCATACAATTGTGCAGCTGAAGACCTGCATAATGGATGAATGGGGGAAAATTCCACTTTTTAAACTTAACAAACTTGTGTCTTCAGTGCCTAAATGCTTAATAAGTGTTGTTAGAAGAAATGGTGATGTTTCACAGTGGGAAACACTCGACTGTCCCAACTTTTTTGGAGTGTGTTGCAATCATCTGATTTGAAATTACTGTACATAAAAAAAACAACAATGAAATTCACAAGGTAAAACATCATATAATGTTTAGTTGTAGTGCTTTCAGTATAGCAAAGGGTGAATTTTATTGCCATTTTGCATACTGTCCCAAATTGTTTGGAATTGGGGCTATATATAAATAATTCTAAAAATGCCAAAATGTTCTTTTAGGGGTAGGGTTTGGGCTAGGTTTAGTCTGTAGTTGTTATTATTAGCTTACATGTCTCATAATTGCCTATTATTACCTTTGCTAATGTAATTGCGATTATTCATTTCGATTACTAGAATTTACATTAAAATACTTATTTTTGTTTGGTGCAGCTGCATGCCATATTCTTTATGTGGGCTTTCCATCTAAACAAGCTGAGAACTATGTTCTTAAATTGCATTATTATTTTTATAATTATATAATTGCATGAAAAACAAAGAGTTATTCACATTTTGAATACATTATACACAATTTAGATTATGATATGTCTTTATATTATATATTTATATATTATATGTTATATTATATTATATAAATATATATTATGTATTTAAACACCTGTGATTTGCCTTTGTATTCATGCAAACAACTGGCCAAAAAACATGTTGTAAATAGAACATTTTGCCGCACAGGGAGCACGCCAAATGGAATGCTGTAATTGACACTTTTCACAATTATATAATTGTAAAGGCTGTAATTGTAATCTTGATTATTTTTCAGTGAATTCTGCAGCCCTAATCTCCTTACTATGATAGCTAAGTAAATATGAGTATGCATGTGGGCATCACATGCTAGCCACAGCCAGGCGCTCTATGTTGTGGCAGAACTCCCCCTCCCCCTTTCCACACACTCTTTCTCACCCTGTTCCTCTTTCTCTATTTATTTCTCTCTCACTCCCTCTTTCCACTATCTGATGAGGATCTTTCATCTCTTCCGCTTCATGATCAGTGCGTCTAATCAAATCATCACGGCCATCGCCCCTCTTCCTCCACTCTTTCTCTCCTTTTCTTGCTTTCTCACTTTCACTCTGTCCAGTCCCTTTTCCCTTTCCCCCTCTCTTGTTGTGAATCTGGGTCATTCACTAGCATGACGGACAGTCTCCCATTATCACCCACTCCCCTAAAGCAAGAGTGAGGAAGAGGGAAGAAAATAAGAAAGGCAAAGCAGGTAAGAGAGGAGTAAGGAATGAGAGAAAGTCACAGAGTGCCCCGCTATCTGATCGCACGCTCCGATTGGCTGCTCATCCCGCTGGTGTCAGATTCTGCCCTCTTCACATGTACACGCATCGTCATCATCCTCACATGAGTGTAACACTCTAATGCACGCTCACTCATGCTGGACACCGCTGGAATAATGGCTTACTTACAGTGGATTATTTCAGCCTGTTCTTATCTAAAGATAATGGACTAACTATCATCCTTTTCTGTTCAAATGAGTAAGTGACAGTGCATTCTTCTATAAAGATGCCTGTTTCTTACATATTCTTCTGTTAATGTGTGTGGGGGTTTGAATAGAGATGTATTCTGTTGTGATATGCTGGCAAGTCTGTTGTTTGGCCAAGCTTTTATCGGTGCATTTGCGTATACAATATTTAATAGGTATTTATGTTACGCTTTTTTACATCCTCTTTTCTTCCCTTTCATGTCTTGGTTTCTGTCACTCATCCTCAATCCTTCTTCCGTACTTCCCCTTTCTTTCTTAATCTTTCCTTCCTCTCTGTATTCCTTGTTAATTGTAACTTTGGCTGGCAATTATTTCTCACTGTAGTTGTTTTAAATGGATAGGTAACCCCAAAATGAAAATTCTATCATTATATACTCACCATAATGCTGTTACACGCCAGGAGATGTTGGCAGAATGTTGTCTCAGTCACCTTTCACTTTAATTGAATGGAAAACCAGATGCAATGAAAGTGAATAGTGACTGAAGTCCCTAACATTCTGCCTAACATCTATTTTTGTGTTCCATGCAAGAAAGACATACAGGTTTTGAACAAGATGAGGGTGACTAGATGCTTATTTTGGTAAAAAAAAAAAAAAAAAAATATTAAGATACAAAATTATTTGGAATTTTTATCTTTTAACAAACTTATCCTATGTCTCAATATCCTCATTGATTTTCTCACCATCTGATCCTTCCTCTCCTTACTTCTTTCTCATTTTCTCCCTTTCTGTGTCTTTTTATAGAGTAATATAATTATAATTTTAATTTCATCAGTCTAATAACTCCTTGGACCTTTCTACAAAGTTCTTGTTTTGTTGCTAAGAAACCAAACAAACTTTTAAATTGTACAGCATCTGTGTAAAACATGTCATATTAAAAGCTAATTACTATTCTGACATTGTGATTTCGTTGTGTTGGTGTGAGCTGACATGGTTGTCTAGCTGGCTAACTGAATTAAACTATGAACAAGCTCTAGTTTGTGTGCTTTCGGTCCTTTGGTAATTCAGCTCAACTATTTTGAGCTGTCTGGCTTTATGTGTGTCAAGTGCTGCTCAGTGAGGATTTTCCACTGTTAGTGCCACCATTATTTTTCAAGCTGAGGTGTGAAAATTATGATTTCTTGACACATTGTTCTGTGGCACTAGTCTGAAGGTGTCAGATAAGAGAGGTTACACACAGATGGTGAGCACATGGATGCATTTAATGCACATTGGGGCTTTGTACACACTCACACACACAGAGAGAGAGAGAGAGAGAGAGAGAGAGAGATTGTTAAACATAGACCTGACATTTCCACGTTCAGTATAAAAACACTCAAAGGTTGTCTTCAATGCCCTTAAAATCTGCAAAAGAAGTGTTTGGACATTTGGACAAATGTACATTTTTCCCAAAGGTTAAACAGATAGTGCTCTTTCTTTTCCTCTGTTTCTTTGTATTCAGGCTATTCTTCTTTTGCCAGTTTGAAATTTGTCCAGGCCTTGTCATCATGTTGTTAGACTGTGTGTATGTTTGCTCGTGAATCTGTTTCGATGTGTGACTGATGCATTACATGAGAGATATCCATGTGTGACATTCTGTTTCTGTGCTGAATTTGTCATTCTTAGCCTTCAGAGACATTGTGCATATGCATGTTAGTGTGAGTGTGTGCTTGTGCATCTTGCCATGAAATTTTAATTTTTATACAACAGAATTCTTGGGAAAACATTTAAAAAGGATGAGACATTCTAGAATACATCCAGCTTATCAGTATCAGCCAAGACACATACCCAAACTACTCTGTTGCTGTGCATATACACATGCACAAAATCTGTCATTAAAGTTTGTTTACTTGATTCGTAGTTGTTGAATGTGATGATAATAGTGTCTGGGAGCTGTAGATTATATTGAAATTTTCCCAAACATAATTCCATTTTTACCCCTGGTGTGAAATGCAAAGCTGCCCCTCTGCTACCAGGCCTTTATCTCACCCTTAATAATCTCATGGGTGTTTATCTGTGTATATGTAATTCAGCCTATGCCAAGAGCATAAACATATGTGTTTCCTGATGTGCATACAGTGTGTGCACACACATAAAACTATATACATTTACATAGGAAGCCATTTCTAGATATGCTTTGACATTACACCCGCCTACACAGCTTAGACATACTCACTACATTTACATGGACACCTGAAAGCAGCTTATTGCGAGAAAGTGGGTTATTTCTAGAAAGCAGCTTTCCTGTTTACATGCACTGTATAAGTGGCGTACTCTTTACTCCCGTATAAATGCGGCTTGTTCATTAAGCAGCTTTCTCCATGGCGATGTACTTTCCCTGCGATGCTGGTGTAAATAACAAACATGGGATCCGAGCAAGACTTTGCTATTTTATTCTCTGTTGCTTTGCTTTATTTCCAGATATTTCAGAGTTGTTGTTGTGTTTGTTTCCTTAACTTTCTATCATGACCTGCAGTGGAATTGCAATGCAGTAGTTGGGTTTCCCTCTTACGTAAAACTCCGGGATTCCCCCAATGTATGAGCACATCAGGGACCGTCGATATTTTACACTGGTGTATATAAATGGGTATAGTTTATAGTGTATGTGATTTTCTCATGGTACTCCCAGAAATGTTGAATTCTTTCCACTGTGTTGACTTGTTGAAGGGCTCCATCCTATGACGTTTGTTATCTGGTCTGTTCCACACATGTGCACTCTTCAGACAACCATCAGAATGGCGCTTATGCATTTACATGTCCACGTTAAGCCGCTTTCTCAGAGAGAAACCTAGGTGTGTTAAACCGCTTTCTCTTAATCCCTTAAACGGTGTAAGGAAATCAGTGTTCTAGTTTACATGATGTTTCAGAATGCCTCTTTCTGCTAAAACCCTGGAATAAACTGTTTCCTTATAGGGATAGTTCACCCAAAAATGTACATTTTTTGTCCGCCATCAGTTTTGCTAAATGTAAACATGGTCAGTATCTGTCTCTCTGTTTATGTCTCTCATGCCATACCATAGTGTGTCTCTTGTTTGACTCCATCTAACACTCTATAACCCCAAACAGCAGCTGGCAGAGCATGGCACTTGCAATGCCAAGGTCATGGGGTTGATTCCCAGGGAATGCACTGAATGATAAAATGTATACCTTTTAAATACACTGTAAGTTGCTTTGGATAAAAGTGTTTGTTAATAGCTTACATGATTGTAAAATTCGGCTTTTATTTTGCTTGTATTCTTACTTATCGTCCCTGTAGTCCTGGTCTGAAAACAGTCGTGAAAACACATTAGATCATATCTCCCTCTTTCTCACGCTTCTCACAAACAGAAATATTAAAGTCCTTTATATGTTCTCATATATGTAGTATGTACTGTTTGGTTGGAGCTGGAAAGACATCTGTTTGTGGTTCGTTCTGTTGTTCTAATAAGTGCTAATACTGTATGTCTGTGTGTGTGCATATGTGAGAGATAGAAAAGGAAAGAGACAGTTCAGCTATTTTTTGACAGAAACTTGTGATTAAGTGTTTGTTTTTAATTGGGTTGGAGGTGGCAAGAAAAAGAGCAATTATTTCAAAAGTTGTACTTCATGAAGAAAGTTCTGTATGTGTGTGTGTGTTTATGTTGTGGAATAAAAAGCATGAAAACCCTCTCAAAACCTTGGCCAACTCTGGAAATCATGACTCCTGTTTCTTCTCACTTTTCCACAAGTAAATAATATCACTTTAGGGAACTAACTCTCTAGGTTTCTTAGGGTCGTTGGCTATATAATCTCATGCTTTTAAGGAAAAAAATATTCTGGGTTTGAATATTCATCAAGTGATATATATTAAGTGAAACAGCCTGGGGGTTGCAAGAGTAAATTTCTGTAATTTATGTGTATCCTGCCGTTGTGTTTTCTGAGCACTGATGTCTCCAGGCTTTCAACAGAAATAACACATGATTATTTATTTAGTGCATGGCTGAAACAGTGTGAGTCCAAAAAAAGTGTGTGTGTTGAACAGTGTGAGTAGAAAGTGTGTGTGTTTTGAATATTTCTGGAAATCTGGTGAAATATGGGATGTATGTACTTAAAGATGAAGTGTGTGTTTTCTGTACCACTACTGTTATCAAACAAAATTGCAACAATAATGACTGTGTTCAAATAGGATTGCCGAAAACTCCCCCCATCTTACTTTGGTTGTACAAACAGATCCCATCCCAAATTCACGTAATTGGTTGAGCCATTGTTGCTGTGTAGGGCTGGTCGGGATTCTTAAAACAAGCAGAGTATGCTTTAACAACAGAGTCTCAGTGTTTTCACTTTTTGGGGGAATCAATATGAACAGCTTACTAATAATGATCTCTCCATATAAAGCTGGGATAGAAAAAAGTATTTCAGCATTGAAAAAAATACACACTTTACCTTTAAAGATAGAACAGAAAAAAAGAATACACACATTTAAACTTGAACACGTTAAAAGTGGGCAGATGTGTAACTGTTACAGGAGTAAGCTGTCTGGAAATTTTCCAAATTCTGTCTAATTACTCGGTGGGTAATTAAAATGTAGTTCCTTGGTACAAAGGTCCTGACAGAAGCCATTTAAAACACAGCACAGGGGAGCAGAGGGTCTGAACCTCTGGACAGTGAGCTGTCTGTGCATTCATGCTAAAAGGTGCACTAAGTGATTTTTTGCGAGCGTTAGCATGGCTCTTATTCGTCTTCCTTTTTACCAATGTGGCAGTGGTTTTAGACTCTAAACTGACACCTATTGACGTGGAAACAACATTATTGTCTCTGCTGCCCACGCCAGCTCTGGAATACAGTATATCATTCGCATCTGTGGAATGTCAGAGTTTCGGGTAATTTCTCTTGTTTTTTTTATGCTATTATTACAAAATTGTTTTGCCTAAAAATGAATGTCAGCAATTTAGTGATGCTTAAGACAGATTACAATTGTGTACAGTATAAGGTACTTGAGATTTACTGTAGATTTACTTGAGAAGCAACATATAAGATATCATATTTAGACTTGCTGTAAGAGAATGTATCTTAAATATATGTGTAAGACAAAATACACTTATATTCAAGATCTATTCTCTAAAAGCAAGTCTAAATATCTTATATGCTGCTTCTCAGATGAAAGCATCTTTTTTTTAAAGGATTTTTAGATATTTTAAAATATTTGTATTTTTAATATTATATTAAACATTCTCAGATAACCATTTTTTCTTCTGCAGTATAGCTGCTAAATAAAATGTATGTTGTTTTAAAGGAGTTTTAGATATTTATATTGGAAAACAAGCAAAACAAAAACAAATCAAAAACATATTGTTGCAGTGTATAATGGGGTGAAGACTACCTCTCACCTTTCTGTTCACTTCAATCCATCTTTAACTCACAAAAAAACAAACTCTCTCTTATTAATAAAGCTGTGTATTGTCAATTTTCTCCACAATAAGAAATGCACAGTGACACATAAATTATGATTCAATAAGTCACAAGCCATCATGTTATAATCTAGCTGTATCAAGTGTGCATGAGAGGGACGAGCATTCCCGTGACAGAGTGTTCATCAGCTGGGTGCAGTTTCAATCTCTCCCCATTAGATCGGGACATTCACGCAGCTCATAGAAGAGGCACTGACCGCACAGAGAAATGCCAGTTTCTGAGTTTGTAGTTATTTACATGATCTGCTTCCGTATTATTTGAACTTTAATAAAGCTATAGCGCATTAAATATAACTGCATTAGAGATGTAATGCCGGGGTGTTTCCTTTAAAGAGCTCCGGCACCGCTTATTCCACAACGAGTGCGCTTCTGTATTTACTTATTTGGTATTTTTGTATAATTCCCTCATACTTTGCTATCTACATCACCTGAAGCTGTTTGGAAAGCTTACAGTGCATCTGGACTGTGAGCTGCGTAATTCTTCCTCTCCTCAGTCAGGCATGAACTGCAGTGCTGCTCTCACGCGTCATAATTAGAGTTTAATGTGATCTCATGTTACGTTAAATGAGATCAAACGACTATTCAACAACGAACATTTTTGTTGACAATTTTTTATTGTCAACGTTGTCAATAACGTTTGAAGGCGCCAAAAGCGAGTTGTTTTCAGCTGTACAGGCTGTAATACAGTGAAGAGGAATACATATTTTATAATCTCTACCCTCCAACCCAAATCCCAAACCTAAACCTAACCATCAGTGGATTAAAGAGGGAAATATGCAATCTCTGAATCGTGCTTGTCACTGATTATGCAAACACGATTACTTCATGGTTTCAATGCAGTCACTGAAGCCAGGTCTCCCAGGCTGCTGGTGCAATGTGCTTCCGGTCGTGCCACAGGTGAAGGTAAACATGCTGGAGCCGATGCAAACATGTCTGATAGGAGATGGTGCTTGTCAGTGAGAAAAATGAGAATCTTTATGCTTTTCAAGGTCATGCTGATAAAAAACAGTGCTACAAGGTAATCGTCTGATTCTTGGAAATGTTTTTAAGCCAAGAGATTGTCAGTCTTCTGAGTTCCATAAAGACTGAAAGTCCATTGTGAAAATGTACATGCTTAGCTATAGTTTAGGGACAAAATTGTTCTAAAATGTGAGCTACATCTTGAACAAAACTTCCATATGGTGGCATTCTAGAGATTTTCTAGTGAAAAAAACAAACAAAAAAACATTAATATATAATGCATAATATTTATATATTAAATATTCAAAAAATGCATAAAGGCTTGTTATTATAGTTAAAATAACTGGCTTTAAAGAAAAACTATTTATTTAAAAATAATTTAAGTCATTGCTGTTCTACAAAGCCAAAACACGGTATAAACAACTATACCATTACTGAAATTTAGAGAAATGGCTTTAATTTTTTTTGTTGACTGTCCAGCCAAATGTGGATTATAAAATAGTCCCACTCTTTTTCCCTAAATGTTATGTTAATTGCCGTCGAGTCATCTACAACTAAAGGCGACCCTATGTGTAACAGAACGAAATGTTGTCCGGTCCTGTGCCATTTTCCTGATTTTTTTTTTTTGTATTTGTTTCCGTTGTTGCGGCTATTGTGTCAGACCATCGCATTAAGGGTTCCCTCTTTTTTGCTGACCCTCAACTTTACCAAACATGATGTCTTTTTCTAGCGATCTGTCATTTCTGATGACATGTCCAAAGTATACCCAGCTGTCACAGGACAAATCATAGTGACCAAATTTCAGTCATAACTCAGTTTTGACAAAATGTGCAGTTACTGCATTTTGCCTTTGCTGGACAGTTTAATATGTTCTCATTTCAATAGCTATACATGTGTGTTAAAGTCTTAAAATGCAAAAAGGTTTTTGTGAGGGTTAGGTTTACATGGTGTTAGGGGATAGAACATTTCATTAGCTCAGTATAAAAATAATAATCCAATTATTTGGAAACTTCATACCATGATAGAAAAACAAATGCAAGTGTGTTTTCTCAGTAGGACTGTCAGGTAGCCAGGTTAGGTATTATTGATACCTCAGTGACACATCCCACCTTATCTATCACCCACTGACTTAACAACACCACCGTCTGCTCATTCTCTATCTTTCTCTCACTCACACACACTCACACACACACACACACACACACACACACGTTGGTGCAGCTAACATTATGAGGACTCTCCATAGACATAATGATTTTTATACTGTACAAACTATAGATTCTATCCCCTAACCCTAACCCTACCCCTAAACCTAACCCTAACAAAAAAAACTTTCTGCATTTTTACATCATCAAAAAAACATCGTTTAGTGTGTTTTTTTTTTTTTTAAGTGATTTGAATTATGGGGACACTAGAAATGTCCTCATAAACCACATTTATAGCATAATACCCTTGTAATTACCAGTTTGTAACCTAAAAAAGTCCTTGTAAACCACCCAAACCTGCCCACACACACACAAACACACACACTCACACACACACACACACAGACATGAACATACCCACACTAAATATTTCTCCCTCTATACCTCACACACTCTCATAAGCACATAAACTGCAGCAGAGTTTTAAGTTGGTAATGGCTTATTTCCCCCTCTGTTCTGTCCTCTATGCAGTGAGCTGTAGATAATGAAAGTGAGAGAGATGGACAGAAAGGAACACACAGTCAGACAGAGAGAGAGAGAGAGAGAGAGAGCGAGAGAGAGAGAGAGAGAGAGAGAGAGAGAGAGAGAGAGAGAGAGAGAGAGAGAGAGAGAGAGAGAGTCAGGAAGTAGCAGGTTTTTGTAACCAACCCAACACACTAGGACCATAGTTTTCTATTTCCATCCTTCTCTCTCTGTCTGTTCTGTCATTGCCATAGAAGTATTCAGTGGCACGGTTTACCATTTTGGGAATGGATAAATGTAAGGAATGATGTTGGACTAAATCTGGACAGAAGAGATTGTGAAGGTGATGAAAAATGAGGAACATGAAGAGCCAGGTTGGATTAAATAATTCTCTTCTTATTCATCTTTAAACAAGTTACCCCCAAATCGTTCCCTCTTTCCCTTTTTTAATGGTTTTTAGCTCACAGTATGTCTTTACCAGTGGGAGGATAATGGTATTTTGTATGTTTGCTTTTTTCCTGGGTTTGTCTTTTATGTAATTACTAGTTATGAATTTTGCTCTGAGAGTCTTTAGTTTTGATGCACAGTGTGATGATAGTGGAGCTTCAATTCACTGAGGGTTTACTGGTAATCATATAATCCAGGCTTTTCTAACCAGGGTTTGTGAACTTCTAGGGGTTCAGACTGATCACACTGTGAATCTGACAACAGGATGTCAAAAATTCTGCTGCTGAAATTGATCTCTACTGATCGAAATTCTAATCAGTGCCCCCAGTGGCCGAAGCTGGAAGTTCTGTTGAATGTATAGGCATGAGTAAACTCCAGTTCCTAAGTGAAACATGGCACCAAAAGTGAGTTGTGTTTTTAGTTGTAAATGATGTACAGTCAACAGGAATGCATATTTTACTTACTAAATCCCTAAACCCCAACCCTAAACCAGGCCCTCAGTGGAGTATACATTTAATTTTCACTTATTAAAAAAATACTTTCAAACTGAAAGTAACCTTCAAATTGCGGTCAACATTGTTTATGTGAAAGCGATTACTACCATCCCTGAAATTAGAACAGGTGTCTCTGAGGTTGCCCACACTAGAGAACGTATTCACAAAAAGGACCGATGGGGCATGGCGCTTGTCAAAATTCGGTTGAATGGGGTTTATTTCAGAGTGCAGTACATGAACTTTAGTATGCAAGCATGTCTATATCCTGTTTGATCATATCGAAGGGTTCCTGAGGGAACTGCAGGAGGTTTACCAGATTGTGATAGAAATTCCAATTCCAATTTGATTTTTAAATAAATGTAAAAATGTTCATTAATATGTAGTTGTAAGAAAATATTTCCCAATTGAACATGCATATTTGTGAAATTCATTCTATTTTTTGTAAGCTTATAGGCTCACATTACTCGGAATTGCAGGGGGTAGTAGTAAATAATTATGTTCAATGGGGTTCAGTTGAAAAAAGTTTTGGAACCTCTGATATTAGAAAAAGGTAGACAACAGCAGATTTCACTTGCTGTCCTAAATTGAAGGGTTGAGGAAGAGACTCAAAGTGCCTGTTATGGTTGTATGTGTATCTGTAGAAAGAGAGAGAGCATTTCCCCCACCCTACCAATCAGTGTATTAGATAAAAGACACAACTGAAGCAAAGTAGCATTGATGCTGGAGGCAGAAAAAATTAATAGAAAAGGAAGGACAGAACATGAGAGACAAATAAAAATGGAAGCCTGATAATAGAGTGTAGGTATTTGAGATTATATCTAGAGGGAAAGAAAGGACAAAATAAAATGGAAATGGGCTAGAAAAGGGGAAGAGCGTTTATGAGAGTCAGAGTGAGGTAGTACATGTGTAGTGTAAAGAAGAGGAGAGAGGAGATATATATATATATATCTAGGCAAAGTGTGGCCACTTTGAAGATGCTAAAATATAACACAGTTTTGATTTATTTTGGATTTTTTTAGTTACAACAGAATTCCCATAGTTCCATTTCTATTATTCCATAGTTGTGATGACTTTACTATTATTCTAAAATGTAAAAAAAATAAAAAATAAAATAAAGAATGAGTAAGTGACCCTAAACTTTTGAATGGTTGTGTGTGTGTGTGTGTGTGTGTGTGTGTATATATATATATATATATATATATATATATATATATATATATACGTAAATATACGTAAATATATAGGATACGTAAAACAACACTGCTGTAGATGTCATATGTAGCTATAAAAGGGTCAAGGATGCTTTATGTATGCAGATTATGACCTGATGAATTATGTTCAAGTATAAAAAGAAGAGTGTGGATCATTAAGGCAATGTAGAAGGTACTTTATGAAGAATATCAGAATATTAGGGCATAGAATGGTATGATTAGCATTTTGAGTTTGTGCTAGATTTCAGCAGAAATGGACAGGAAAAGAGGAGGCATATGGCTGTGTTGGTTTTGGGGAATGAGAGAGACGAAGAGAGACGAAGAGAGACAAAGAACGAAAGGTTGCATTGGCACTTTAGGGGCCATGTTATGATAAATGGTCCAGTACCACATACCAGAATGCACCTTGTTCAACATGAGCTATGTGATATTTTTAGCCAATCACAGAGTCAGGAAGGTGAAGGCTAACAAGACATCAAGTGCTCCACAAAATCCCTCAAGCCTCCCTCGGTCACACCTCATTCCAGCAGCTCGAGCTGCTCATAATTCATGACTGTCTTCTGTTTCCGATTTCCTCCTACTCTCCTCTTCTGACCACCTCTTCCCTTGCCCCAATTTTATGTTCTATCCATTATGTTTTTCTGTCCCTGTGTTTGTACACCCTTTCTAACTGCCATGTGGTTTCAGAGCTGACAATTTGAAATTTCTTGATAACATGGACTGTTGTCTGTCCCACACACAGATGCATGACCAATTTTGGAATCTCACTTAAAATGAGGTTGGGATTTGGATATTGAACGATGGTCCTAAATCGATATAAATTGATTTACCCACTGCTCTCTCACAACAGTAGCAGTTAAAGGGATTGTTCACTCAAAAATGAAAATTCTATAATTACTCAACCCCGTTTTTTTCCCAAAGCTATATGCCTTTATTTCTTATGTGGAACACAAAAGGAGATGTTTGACAGAATGACAACTTCAGAAGCTAACTCTCCTTTTGTGTTTTATGGAAAGTCATACAGGCTTGGAACAACATGAGGGTGAGTGAAAAATTACAGAATTACAGGATGAACTATCCCTTTTATCTTTCCTTACAACATGCACACACACAATAATAGAATATCCACTTTAAAGAAAAAATACAGATAGTTATCGTGGGGGTATTTACACTTGGTCACTTCATGCATTTTTGCTGAACGGATTGCTATCCGATCATGAAAAGACCAGGTGTAAATGTCCTACAAGTAGGATTCAAGACGGATATAAATCCAAAAATGCCATGTGACTAATTATTCTGGAAAACGATGTCCTGAAAAAACTGATTGACTGGTGGCACTACAAGAACATGCACAGTGCCAGGCCTTTCATTTGGGACTATCCTGATGGTGCACAATCTGTGACATCAAGAGTAGTAGACAGGGAAATAACAACTCTATTTCATGGTTTTAAAAGCCCTCCAAAATAATTGGGCTCTGGTAAAACATTTACTTTGATTGCAAAATATAAATAATTAAATAACTTCAACTTTAGAATGGCCATCAATAGAGAAACAGAAATTTTACCTGCAGAATGGTATAGTTACAGCATCTAACACCAGGGGCAAACTGCTCGTGCTGACCAGCCATAACTCGACCCCCTTGGATTGGGCAGGCTAAAACTTGTCATATATATCTGTTAAGTGCATGCTGTAGTGAAAGTCACAAGTGATGTCTGTTGCTGGCAGTATTTACTGTTACAATGCATGCTGGTTAACTCTTCGTACACCTGTTGCTATAATCACCTAATAAATACAGCTAGATAGTAAAGTTTGAAGACAAACTTTATGTTGGCTTGACAAAGCCTTGTCTGAAAGTTTAAAATAGTTTGAAAGGTTGGAAGTTTGAAGGTCTTACAGTCAGACAGACAGAAGGAACATCATACAGATAGACAGCCAGCTGCAAAAAGTCCTATGCAACCCTACCCCTTGCTTGTTTTCCTGAATGGCAAATTGGTTGCTAGGGTAACCCCATTTGGTTGCTAGGCAGTTACCAAGGTGATACTTAAAAGGCTCCTTGCTACCCTGAGTCAAATGAATGAAACCAGAAATCTCTACGATGTTCTGGTGCAGAGATATGTGATTTGTTACATGGTTGCTAGGGTAACCACATATGGTTGCTAGGCATTTACCAAGGTGATACTTAGCAAGGCTCCTTGCCATCCTGAGTGAAATAAGTCAACCCAGAAGTCTCTATGATGTTCTAATGCAGAGATATGTTATTTGCTACTTGGTTGCTAGGATAACACCATCTGGTTGCAAGGAAGTTACCAGGGTGATACTTATCAAGCCTCCTTCCATCCTGAGTGAAATCAGTCAACCCGGAAGTCTCTACGATGTTCTGGTGCAGAGATATGTGATTTGTTACTTGGTTGCTAGGGTAACCCCATCTGGTTGCTAAGAAGTTACCAGGGTGATACTTATCAAGGCTCCTTGCCATCCTCAGTGAAATAAATCAACCTGGATGTCTCTACGATGTTCTGGTGCAGAGATATGTGATTTGTTACTTGGTTGCTAGGGTAACTCCATCTGGTTGCTAAGAAGTTACCAGGATGATACTTATCAAGGCTCCTTGCCATCCTGAGTGAAATAAGTCAACCCGGAAGTCTCTACGATGCTCTGATGCAGAGATATGTGATTTGTTACTTGATTGCTAGGGTAACTCCATCTGGTTGCTGAGCAGTTACCAGGATGATACTTATCAAGGCTCCTTGCCATCCTGAGTGAAATAAGTCAACCCGGAAGTCTCTACAATGCTCTGGTGCAGAGATATGTGATTTGTTACTTGGTTGCTAGGGTAACCCCATCTGGTTGCTAGGAAGTTACCAAGGGGATACTTAACATGGCTCCTTGCCATCCTCAGTGAAATAAGTCAACCCGGAAGTCTCCACGATGTTCTGATGCAGAGATATGTGATTTGTTACTTGGTTGCTAGGGTATGCCCATGTGGTTGCTAAGCAGTTACCAGTGTGGTACCAAGAAGGCTGCTTGCTGTTCTGAGTCATACAAGCCAACAAT
This sequence comes from Myxocyprinus asiaticus, assembly GCF_019703515.2. NCBI lineage: Eukaryota > Metazoa > Chordata > Actinopteri > Cypriniformes > Catostomidae > Myxocyprinus > Myxocyprinus asiaticus. Next base: position 24,033,513 of record NC_059356.1, read on the forward strand.
GAAGTCTCTACGACATTCTGATCCTGAGATACCCATATAAGTAGGTGGGGTCAGGTGAAGTCAGTGGGGTTTGGTTGCTAGGGTGCTCTAAATGGTTGCTAGGGCGTGGCTAAATAGTTTATATAATGATACTTGAAGACTGATTGCTCACCCAATTCAAACAAGCCAACTCTCATGTCTGTAGGACATTCTGATCTGAATATATCACACGCAGCCTTTTTGAATGGAAGTCAAAGGGGTTTGGTTGCTAGGGTGCTCTAAATGGTTGCAAGGGCGTGGCTAAGTAGTTTCCATGATGATACTTGAAGACTGATTGCTCACCCAATTCAAACAAGCCAACTCTCATGTCTGTAGGACATTCTGATCTGAAGATATCCATCTAAGCCATTTTGAATGGCAGTCAATTAGTTTTGGTTGCTAGGGTGCACTAAATAGTTGCTAGGTTGTATGCAGTTGCTAGGGTGTTAAAGTGATGGAGTGAAAGAAAGAATAAAAAGAGTGGAGTGGTGGAAAGATAGAAAGAGAGTGATAGATAGAAAGTATGAGTGGTAGAGTGATAGTAAGTAGATTGAATCCTCTAAAGGAGTTATTACAGGGAAAAGTTTTCACACCTTGAATGGGAGTCAATTTAAAATCAGTCCTGTTCGGAAGTCTGATACGGGAATATCGGAAGTCCGATCAGTTAGAAAAGAGATAGCAACCCGAGTCAGACCAGTCTGAAAGCATGTGGTGAGTTTGGTGTTTGTAGCTTGAAAGCTCTAGGAGGAGATACTGTTTAAATTTTGGCTCAGAAGAAGAAGAAGAAGAAGAAACTTAAATAGTAGATCAGTATGTTGGCTTTGGCAAGCCAACATAATAATAGGCAAAACTACCAGTAGTTATATATTTGCTGTAGTTTATTAAACAGGTAGTGGGATAACTGTGGTCTGATTATGTTTAATTGGTGTGATTCCATCCAGTTGGTATAGCAGGTGGTATAATTATCTGTAGCTGTATCTGTACTGTTATAACCTATAGTTTGTATGACAGTTGGTGGAGCTGTAGGCAAGTTGCCTTTTCGGTTGAGGGTCTTGTGGGTGAGGAGCAAGACACGTCATCTCACAAACCACTGCCAGATGGCTCCTCTTCCTCGTCTTCCTCGCCTGTAACCACAGAAACCTTCCCACTAGCCCATCTGTGAGGCTGTCCCACCCATTCCTCCTTCCATGCAACCACTCCCTATGGGCTACAGTGAGGGACTGAGAAAGAGAGAAAATGATCCAGAGAGAATGAGAATAAGAATGAGATTTAGAGAGGGCTCCTGGGGACTAAAGCTCTGTTAAATCCTTCCTGATTGATTGATAAATAATTTATTATATAAATATCATGATGGCACCGTGGATGGCCGCCTCGGTGTGGAGCGCTCCTATTGTTTTGTTGTTTTTGTTTGTTTGTCCAGTGTTTAGTAATCTTTTTCCAGTTAGTTTTACCAGAGACGAACTGCTGAACATTCAACAGCTTATACCAGACAGTCTTTTCCCGGTTTTTGAATATTCAGACGTTTTGCTAGACATTTTAGTTGGAGGCACGGCTTTGTTGTTCGACGAGCCGGTGCGCTGGTCAAACTCCGTCGGCGGGGCTTTCGAACAACGCTGCTGAGCATTCATCTTGCGAATCTCCGCTCTCTTCCTAACAAAACGGACGAACTACATCTCCTCACCCGCACAAACAAGGACTTTTCAACCTCTGTTGCCTTGTGCTTCACAGAAACCTGGTTGAGTGAAGCCATTCCGGACAGCGTGTTACATCTGCCAGGTTTCCAGCTGTTCAGAGCGGATCGCATCGCGGAGTTAATGGGGAAAACGAGAGGCTTTGGAACATGCTTTTACATCAATGAAAGTTGGTGTTCAGATGTAACAACGTTAAAGAGGATGTGCTGTCCTAATTTGGAAGCGCTCTTTATTAACTGTAAGCCTTTCTACTCGCCGCAGGAGTTTTCCTCGTTTATTCTGGTGAGTGTGTATATCACGTCAAATGCGTGTTTGAATGCAGCCCTGCAACAGCTGGCTGATCAAATCACAGACATGGAACAACAATACCCAGACTCAGTTATTATTATTCTTGGGGATTTTAACAAAGCAAATCTCACACATGAACTGCCCAAATACAAACAGCACATTACATGCCCCATCAGAGACAGGAACATACTGGATCATTAACAACAATAAAGGATGCATATCGCTCTGTCCCTAGAGCAGCTTTGGGACTCTCTGATCACTGTCTGGTTCATCTTCTTCCAACCTACAGGCAGAAATTAAAATCAACCAAGCCAGTAGTAAGGACTGTAAAGAGATGGACCAATGAAGCAGAGCGGGAACTACAAGCCTGCTTCGATTGCATGGATTGGAGTGTTTTTGAGGCTGCAGCCACAGACCTGGACCTGGACAAGCTCACAGATACTGTTACATCATATATCAGTTTATGTGAGGATATGTGCATTCCTACTAGGACTTATTTCAAGTTCAACAACGATGAACCGTGGTTTACAGCAGAGCTCAGGCAGCTTCGTCAGGCCAAAGAGGATGCTTACAGGGGTGGGGATAAAGTCTTGTACAATCAGGCCAGGAACACACTGAACAAGGAAATCAGAGTGGCTAAAAGAAGATACTCTGAGAAGCTGAAAAACAAGTTTTCAGCTAACGACCCTGCATCAGTGTGGAGTGGCATGAAACAACTCACAAATTACAGGACTCCCCCAACCTGTGGTTGACCAACAACTGGCTGACGACCTGAATGTATTCTACTGCAGATTTGAAAGGCCCAATCTCACACCCCACACCCACTCTGACCTTCACTTTTCACAAACACCAACACCTCCTGCAACCCCCTTCCTCCCCCCTCCTGCTACTCAACCTCCACTTAAGATCTGTGAAGATGATGTGAGGAAACAAAAGACGAGGAAATCTTCAGGCCCAGATGCCATCTCACCAGCATGTCTTCGATTCTGTGCTATCCAGCTGGCCCCCATCTTCAATAGATCTTCATAAGATCATTGGAGCAGTGTGAAGTCCCATGCTGCTTCAAACACTCAATCATTATTCCTGTCCCAAAGACACCAAAAATCACAGGACTTAATGACTACAGACCTGTCGCCCTGATGTCTGTGGTCATGAAATCATTTGAGAGACTGGTGTTGGCCCACCTGAAGAACATCACTGGACCCTTTCTAGATCCCCTTCAATTTGCTTATCGAGCAAACAGGTCTGTGGATGATGCAGTCAACATGGGATTGCATCATATCCTGCAACATCTGGACAGACCGGCGACATATGCAAGGATCCTTTTTGTGGACTTCAGTTCGGCTTTCAACACCATCATCCCAGCTATACTCCAGAATAAATTACACCAACTCTCTGTTCCCTGTCTATCTGTCAGTGGATTACCAGCTTTCTGACGGACAGGCAGCAGCTTGTGAGACAGGGGAAACTTACTTCAAGCACCTGTACAATCAGCACTGGTGCCCCCCAGGGATGTGTGCTCTCCCCACTACTCTTCTCCCTCTACACCAATGACTGCATTGCCAAGGACCCCTCTGTCAAGCTCCTGAAGTTTGCAGATGACACCACTATCATCGGCCTCATCCGAGATGACGATGAGTCTGCATACAGAAGGGAGGTTAAACAGCTGGCTGTCTGGTGCAGTCAAAACAACATTGAGCTGAACACGCTCAAAACGGTGGAGTTGATTGTGGACTTTGTGAACACCCCAACACTCACCATTCTAAACAGCACTGTGGCAGCAGTGGAGTCATTCAGGTTCCTGGGCACTACCATCTCACAGGACCTGAAGTGGGAGACCCACATTGACTCCATTGTGAAAAAGTCCCAGCAGAGGTTGTACTTCCTTCGCCAGCTGAGGAAGTTCAACCTGCCACAGGCGTTGCTGATACAGTTCTACTCAGCGGTCATTGAGTCTGTCCTCTGCACTTCAATAACTGTCTGGTTTGGTTCAGCTATGAAATCAGACATCAGAAGACTACAAAGGACAATTCGGACTGCTGAGAGGATTATTGGTTGCCCCCTGCCCCCCTTCAAGAACTATACACTTCCAGAGTGAGGAAAAAGGCTGGAAAAATCACTCTGGACCCCACTCACCCTGCCCATTACCTTTTGGAACTGTTGCCTTCTGGCCGACGCTTCAGAGCTCTGAGCACCAGAACCGTCAGGCACAGGAACAGTTTTTTCCCTCAGGCTATCCATCTCATGAACAGTTAAACTGCCCCATTGAGTAATAACTATGTGCAATACACAGTTTAGTCTTTTTTTATATATTTATCCAACACATCCAATCTCTTCTGCCATTTCATTCCTCTGAAAAAAAAAAAAAAAAAAACATTTGCACTGTACATAACAGATTTGTATTTGCACTGTACATAACAGATAACAGATTTGTATTAGATTGCACTACGTGTGTGTATGTATATGTGTGTATGTATGTATGTGTGTGTCTGTGTGTGTATGTACGTATGTGTATAACTATTTTTTATTTTTTATTATTATCTATGTCTTGCTGCTGTTTTTGTTTTGTTTTTGTATTGATGTACACTGGAAGCTCCTGTCACCAAGACAAATCCCTTGTATGTGTAAGCATACTTGGCAGTAAAGCTGATTCTGATTCTGATTAGTCCCCAAGGGGAATATTTGCTGTTTAACCTTTGGGAGTTGTGGCCCTCTGTCCACCTTTTATAAAGAAATAATGTTTAATTCGTTGCAGATTTAAATTGGCAGAGGAAGAGAAGGGTGCATAATATATTTCACATCTCTCTCGCACTGTGTAAAAAATGCCCTCTGTTCAATTTAATCTTCACCTCTCAATAATATCTTCACATGAGGTGTTCATGTATAACAACTGGGAGTCTTTGAGCCAAAGTCAATACAGCCGGATCAATGGAGGAAACGCACTCTATCCAGAAACAAATAAGCAAACACACATGGTAAAACACAATGCTCCCATTCTAGATAAACTATATCAGCAAGTACATCAATGACGGATCATTTCCCAGTGTTTCCCACAGGATTTTGTGAGACTGTGGTGGATGAACCTCGGACCCTCTAGGGGGATCCAGGGACATGCTCCCCCGTAAGAAAATTTTGTACATTTTAAAGTTAAATGCATCAATCTGGTGCACTTTGAGAGCAAAATTAAAAGGCTAGATCTATGAAGAACTTTGTGCTCTTGTAAACAATTTTGTGCTCTAGTAGTAATTTAATCATAAACACATTGGTTGAATTAAACTTACCATGTGGAGTAACATAAAGCCAGTGTTTAAACTGGGGCAATTGCAGCCATTCAGGATTCCACCCTGATTTCCAGTGTTTGCCTGCACCTAGATGGCATAAACAAAATAAATATTTCCCACATACACCAACAACTACTGAAAATATTCTGACCTACTGCGCCTTTCTCTGCTATTAAAATCATCTGCTGTCCCTCCTTCAGGGGAGGCTATCTCTCCTGCTGCCACTATGGGAAGTACCTGCCCTGCTGCCCCTCTCTGAATGTCTGTCCCTCTATGAGAGTCAGCTGAGGCTGTCTCTCCTGCTGCCCCTGCTATCTCTTCTGTTACCTGGAGAAGCTGTCTCTTCTGCCACAAAGAAACAAGTAACATTAAAATTCCACTGTTACTCCAGTTTATTTCTTGACAAAAGCCTATGAATAATCTGTTTGGCTATTGACTTGCCATCTAACTATGCTAGCTGTCCTAGCTAGCTACCTCTTTAGCTGTTTCTTCCTCATCTGGTGGTGGATTTTGCTCTCTCTTCTTGAAATATTAAAAAATGTTCATGATCTGAAAATCAAGAGTACAAACATTAAGCTTAAAACAGAAGCATTACTTCAAATTGATTAGTTAACGTTACAAATAGCCTCACGTTATATGATGAGCCAACTTGCTCCTCAGATGCTGAAAATAGTTACGTTGTCAGAGCCACTGGTAATAATGTTAACGTTAGATAATTAGCTAACGTTAGCTAGCTAGATATAACGTTACATCCGTTATACATAGTTTTTCACGACAAGCAGCCAGATATGTCAGTCGACATAAGCGAAGAGACTGACAGCTGATGCTTTGGTAACGTTAGCTAACGTTAATGTTACCAAACGGTTAACGTTGGGGGGGGGGCATGCTGACAGACTGGGAGTGAGAGATGCTTTGCCGAAGTAACAGCACAAAACACAACATTAGAGATCTTTTATGATATTATGAGAAGTGAAAAAATATTTTGAGTTCATTGTGAAACTGTAGTGGGACAAATTAGACTGTGGTAGGCCGCCACAGTCTAGGTAATTAATGGGAAACACTGTTTCCACTGGAAATCTGGGAAATGCGACTTAAGTTAATGACATAGATCTTTCCTAAAGCTGTCATTTTGAAGATGTATTGAAAGGCCCTTTATTACAAAGAATTTAGCTTGCTCTGTTTTTTTTTTCCTTGGGAGATGACTCTTGTTTAAAAACTAATCTCCTCTAACTTGTCATTTAGTTGATGTACCTTATCCAAAGTGAATTACTGTAAATTTTATAGCAGGGACAGCTCCCCTTGAGCAACCAAGAGTTAAGGGTCCTATTCAAGGGTACAGTGATCATAAATAAGACTAGGGGATTTAACTCTTAGCTTGTATTCTAGGTCACCTCTACCTGAGACCAAACCTGGGAACTTTGTCTTAGAAACGAAGGTCCTTAACCATTACTTTACCCCTCACGCAAGTACTTACAGTACTGGTTAATTGTTTAATTTAGTACGTGTTGAAATCTATCGCTGTTCTCCTATCTCAGTTTAATATGCAGGGAGAAACAGTAGTTAGTGGTGCTTGCTTTAGCAAGGAGCTACTACTATTACTGATCTGACTTTCGTTTAGTTTTTTTTAAAAATCCCTAAACCAGTTCTTCTTTTTCCTCCAAAATGTGGCACTTAACTAGCCCGTACCTTTTTTTTCACTTTCTAGCAATGTCGTAGCAACCACCCAGAACACCATATCTTGGCACAAAAACAACGTAGAGACATGGGTTTGGCTCTTTTGACTCGGGATGGTGTGCCGAGGCCCTTGATGGGACATTGTGTCAGCCAGTTTTGCCACAGCAAGCACCACTCCCATTTTCAGAAATGTCACACTTCTCCATTAATATCCACTATTTGTTTGTCCTTCTTTGCAGTCGTCTTTATGGTATCTTTAAGTCTTACAGTAACATATACCAGGCCTATTTGTCAACCTGAGTCATAGACTGTAATTCATAATAGTTCATAACAAGCTTTTCTGTTTTATACGTGTATGAGCTAGAAAGGGACAGAGAAAGTTATTTCAGAATTCACTGGGTTGTCATGGTGACCGAACAAGTCTCTTCTTCTCCTTTACTTTTTCCCTGTACCAATATTTGTTCTCCCCAGAATGCATTACTCATCATGTAATGATTCTGTGCAGACAAAACTGTTCTTTTGTGCGTACAGGTTTACTAGAGCATTGTCAAGTGATATTAGATGTAATCTGAGGTCACAAGCATTTTGCACACACGCTTTTGCACTGTATGCAATATTTGCATCAACCTTTCACTATTTAGAACTGACTTTTTTCTTTCATTTTCATACAGAACACTCTTCCTACTCTTTCTTGTCATGGGTTCACCATGACTCAGTCTGAGCTGAACTCCTGTTCTGCTTGTTTTTTAAAGTTTTTAAATTTGGATTTACAGTATTTTGTTTACATTCAGCCATTTGTCATGACTCTGGGCTGTGTGCAGAAATAGACTGGATTTAATAATGGCAAACAGCATGTGTGCATATGGAAAGGTAAGATCTGGGTTTAATCTAATGTCGCGCAACCTTTCTTCTCTGCCAGCAGAGAGGTCAGCCAGAAAAAACTGCAGGGTGGTTTATGATGCAAATTTATGTAAGGCTTGTTCAGCTCTAATTGTGAGACATTGGCTTACATATTACATGTTTATGTTTACATGAAACTGAAAATGTGTGGGGGATTGTGAGTGTGTGCTGAACAGTGAAAGGATGTTTGATGGATTTATATGCATATTCCAATTGCTTTGTTATATAGTTTCAAAGGACAAATTGAATTTAATTGAACAATCAATAGCATAATCAGGTTTCATCAAGTTATACATCATTATGACATCATCATTTCAAAGCTGCAGCCTTACAATAACAGGCTTAACATCTGCCGCCTCAAATCAAATGAAGGAATAGAATAATCATCCACTTAAGTCATTAATTTTGGCTGTTTTGAAATTAAATCCATCATGTAATGGATGGAAAAGCAATATATGGCTAAATTAAATTGAGAGCTAATCATGTTTCATAGAAATCTTAAGGATTTTTAAAGGAATTATGAAGACCTAAACCTCTCTCGCTCTCTCTCTCTCTCTCTCTCTCTCTCTCTCTCTCTCTCTCTCTCTCTCTCTCTCTCTCTCTCTCTCTCGTGTGTGTGTGTGTGTGTGTGTGTATAGTGGTCAGTGTGGAGCAGGACTGCTTGTCTTTCTTGAGAGAACTTGAAAGTGGGTCGATCCTTCTGCTTGCTTCTTTGCTGTGAGGTACAGAGATGAGTAGAAAAGCACGCGTAGAGCTCCAATACAGCTGACCTGGCTGAACCTGTTATTTCAGCATGCAACAAAGAGAGAGAACGAAAGAAAGAGAGATGAAAAACTTTGCCGCTGGTAGCAATCTCATCCAAAATAAACCTAGGTTTTTGTGCTGGACCCTCCTGCTCTTTGCTGGTATTGTATAACAGTTAAATAACTGGAGATGCAAAATCCTGTGTGACTCAGCTGGGATAAAAAAAAAATGCCTGTGCCTCCTTCCATCCTGCTTTTTGCTTTTGTTCTTGAACCTTTAGAAATGATCTGTGGAGGTGATCTTTGAAGATGTTTAAAGAATTGATCGAGATTCTTTTTCTTTTGCTTTAACTTGTACAGTATGTGTGAATTGTGGAAAACAACCCAAAGCCTCACCATTTTTTTTTTGTCCATCCACCGATATCTGTCCACATAAAGCACAAAACCTTAGTCTTATTCACTAACCACTCATAGTCCAGCTTTAGCACTGCACCAGGCATATTTCAATTAAGGCACTGAGTGAATTTGTATGCAAACCAAAACACAGATGACTTCCAAAAATCTGCTTATAAAACATACATCTGTTAAACGCAAGAAAAATGTGTTTACTTGAAATCATCCATTTATTCTCTGCTTTTTATGTCAGGTGGTAAACAGGCATGTGCACAACATTTGTTGCCTGTAAGCCTGTAAGAAGGCCGGTAAAGTTGTTTACATGCAGAGCGAAATCGGGGTAATGGGCTGAAATCTGTGTTTCAATCATTTTTGCTTAAACTATTCATGACCTTACCCCAATAAAGGAAAACCCTTTAAGACATTTACATGACCTTACATGTTGTCGGCTTAAACATAATAGATGTACTGTATGATCGTGCATGTAAACATGCTAAGTGTGTTTACAAGCACACCAGTATGCTGATAACTACCAAAAATCAGCATATTCCAAAAATCAGACAAAGCAAAAAAACTTGTTTACATGAGATATGAAATCACATTATTCTCTGCTTTTGACTTTAAAACGTAAACAGGCATGCACACAGCACACAGCAAAAGTGCACATTGGATAAGCTGGTAAGAAGTAAGAACGGCGGTAAAGGTGTTTACAAGCTATGCAAAATGGGCATAAATCTACATATGCTGATCAGTTTTAGCCTAAACGTTTATGACCATACCCTGATAAAGCAAAGCTGTTTGATATTAAGTTTGTCTGTTTGTCTATTAAGCATAAGCGGTGTAAGATTGTGCATAAAAAGGCATTCACTGTCATTCTTTTCATCGCAAACATGCCTCATTTCCAGGCAAATGAGGCTTCTGCAGCATGCACCTTATTCACAAAAGGCAGCACTATTTCTTTGCTCAAACTCTACGGCTTTATTAACTCTAAGGCTAAAAAAATGTGTGTTTGAAAAAAATGCACATAAAAATATAAAAAATGTTACTCTCACATAATTTTATTATCCCTGATTTTAGTCATAGGGTTAGGAATTAAAAGGTCTTCAGTGGCATCAAAGGCTGTGACCTGATCCAGCCTGACCGGTTCTGTCAAATCGCTTGACCAAACCTGCAATTGTTCTTGTTTTATTTTCTCTCTAAGCAAATAGACCTAGATGCACTGATTCTGCAAGCCAACAGCTCACTAAGCTCGATTTCAAAGATGAATAAAGGTGTGTTCGTGGGCACAAAGCAAGTATACCTTAAATTAAAACATAAAATATTTACAAAAATAATTTATAATAAAAATAGTTGAGCAGCTTTATTTATTTATTTATTTATTGCTATTGAACTACATGGCTATGCTGGTCCACTAGTCCGAACAACACCAAACCAGTATAAGCCTGGACCAGCATGGTAAATAATGCTGGTCTAAACTGGTCTTTTCAACAAGATAGTTAGCAAAACCATTATATTATGTTTCCTCCTAAACTAAAACTAGATGCTGGTTGGCTGGTTTTAGCTGGTCTCCCAGCCTTATCATTTGGCTAGTTTTAGAGGGGTTTTGGGCACTTTCCAGCAGGGCAGGCCTGGAGACCAGCTTAAACCAGCTCTGACCAGGCCGGTTTAAATGAATAGTTCACTCTCAGGCCACTCTGCAGAACACAAACAAAGATTTTTAGAAGAATATTTCAGCTCTGTTGGTCCATATGACCAGAACTCCAAAAATCATAAAGGACATCATTTTTATGAAAGTGGATATATATATATATATATATATCCACTTTCACTTCCACATTCTACTTCTTTCCTTCTTTTTTTTTTTTTTTTTGGTTGATTCGCATTCTTCGTGCATATCACCACCTACTGGTCGGGGTTTGTATAAGGTGGATATTTATAGTAAAAAAGGACTTAAAATTGATCTGTTTCTCACCCGCACCAATCATATTGCTTCTGAAGTTATGGATTTAACTACTGGAGTCATATGGATAACTTTTATTCTGCCTTATGTGCTTTTTGGAGCTTCAAAGTTCTGGCCACCATTCACTTGCATTGTATGGACCAACAGAGCTGAAATATTTTTCTAAAAATCTTTGTTTGTGTTCAGCAGAAGAAAGAAAGTCATACTCATCTGGGATGGCATGAGAGTGAGTAAATTATATAATTTTCATTTTGGCGTGAAATATTCCTTTTATGCCTTTTTTGTTTTTTATTTTATTTTTTTTTGCTCAGCAGGAATTTCTGTTAGGTTTTATTTGATGTGACATTACTGCTCATCTCTGATGTTGGCAATTATCTAAAAGCATTTGACAGTGAAAATGTTCTGCTAGACTGAAGGCCTGTGGAACGAGCAGAACTGCAAGCAGATGATGTTGTGTTTCTCACTCTGTCTCTCAGCTCTTTTAATTATGTCTCTTATGGTTTCCAGAATCACATTAAAGAAAAATGTGACACACTGATACACACACATAGGCCAAAAGCACACATAGAAACACATATGTCTAACAAAACATTAGCTTACTCTGTCTTTTGACATTGTTAGCAGCCTTTTTATTGTAATTACAGACACATGGGATGCATCTCCACTGTGTCAGAGAGAGGGGAGGGAGGTGGTGGGTTGGCGATCTCTTGTTGTTTAATTAAAAATGATGCTGTTAACACCAGGGGAAACAAACAAGCTAGCAATCTGCCCTAGCCATGGCGTGTGTGTTTTTGTGTCTAAAGGTGAGAGTGTGTATTCTGAACACCAAGGGCAAAAACCAGATTGCTTTTCAATCTTACTGTGTGAGTTTAATCAAGTTTTCAAAGGCAGTGCTGAACAATGAACACTTCTCAAACATCAGATGTTTGTTAAGATCTTAAGGAGAGATAGGAAAAAGAGCATGCCACACATAGAGTTGGCTGTGTGTGTGTGTGTGTGTGTGTGTGTGTGTGTGTGTGTGTGACTCATCCATAATGGACTTGTTAGAGAAAGAGTTGTTTCTTAGTCAGTTTGATGGCCCCTAGGCGATAATAGCAATTATACAGCAGCGAGGAAAGGTTGCTATGCTTTGTCATATATTTGTCAGAAAGACAAAGAGAGAGAGAGAGAGAGAGAGAGAGAGAGAAAGAGAGAGAGAATTAAGTGAAATGATTGAACATTTGCAGTTGTTTAGCTTTGTTTAATAACATCTGATCGTTGATACCTCCCAAAGGATGGATTTTTCATATAGCCTATGATTGGCCAATTTGTTGCATTTTTTTCCACCAGACTGATTCACTCACTCTGTTCCTCCTGAATTGCTCATTACACTTGATAGGGTCCATTTCAACATGCCTTTGGCTTGATTAAGTAATTCCCATCTTTTGATTGTTAAAGGGATAGTTCACCCAAAAACTCTTTCTTCAGCAGAACACAAAGATTTTTAGAAGAATATTTAAGCTCTGTTGGACATCACAATGCAAGTGAATGGTGACCAGATCTCAGAAGGTCAAAAAAGGCAGCATAAAAGTAATCCATAAGACTCCAGTGGTTAAATGCATGTCTTCAGAAGTGATATGATAGGTGTGGGTGAGAAACAGATCAATATATGTCCTTTTTTTCACTATAAATCTCCACCTTTGACCAGCCCCAACAAATAGGTGGCTGAATGTGAAAATAAAAGTCACTTCCACACCAGAATGTGAATTTTCAGAATTTTCATTTTTGGGTAAACTAAAGTTGAAGTGTGACATTTTTTTGATATTAAAATACTTTCTCCTATTCCAGTTTAATATGCAGAGCCAACTAAATGAGCTCATTTTCCTGCAAAAGTGTGCTAGTACATTTAAAGCTTACATGGAAATAAATTATAGCATCATAGTGTCCAGCTGTTATTGTAAATTAAAAGCATAGTAAATGTTTTTTTTTCTTCTTTCTTTCTTTCTTTTTTTTTTGTTTTTTGTTTTTTTGTTTTTGTGGTAGGGCCAGCAAAAATGTTGGCAAGGTAAGTAAAACCTTACTACTGGACAGGATCAGGCCAGCAAAAAAAATCCTTATCATTGAACCCTGATAAATAAGCCATTGTTAGGTTGGTTTTGTCACAGTTCCTGTCACTTTGTCAGTCTTGGTTTTGGTCTGACGGGACCGTGGCATTATCCGCCCATGTCTGTCTTTGTGTGAGTGCGCGGTCTCTGTTTTATTTCCTGCCGCATGCTCTTCTGTCTGTGTTTCATGTCTGGAGTATGGTGTCTGGTCCTGACTTCCTGTCTAGTTCGGTTCCGGTCTGTGTCGGGACCCGGACATCCATACTCCTTGTCTGTCTGTTATTGACATGGGTGCATTGCGACTGTGTCATCTGGCTGCATGCTCTCGCATCAATAACTTATGTCTGTCTTTTTGACTGTCTCTTGTGGCCGTGGGCACGCGCTTTGCGCTGCACACCCAGGTCGTGAGCGGTCTTCATGTTGTGCTGAGGTTTGGTCACTTCGGTCTTCAGTTTTGGGGGTATGTGTGGCCGAACTCTCACACGTGTCCGGTCTTGTTTTGTTGCCTGTTGTGTACATCGCGTGGTGTTTGCCTCGTGATGTAGGCTCAGGTTTTGTTTTGTGTGAGAATGCGTGGCATCACTTTGTTTAGTGTTGCTACACATTCTCGCATCCTGTTTGTCAATTGGCATGAGTATATCGCCTCGATTGTCTTGGCGATATGCGCTCATGTCATTTGGTTGTTTGCTGTCTTGTGAGAATACGAGGCTTTTTTATTGTTTCTGTATCACCACGTGTTTCTCTGTCTGACATCATACCCCGCCTCCTTGTTTGCTCATTATTGTTTCTTTAGTCACACCTGCCCCGTCTGTTAACCCACTTGATTTCTCTCCCTATATTAGACTCCTCATGTTTGCTGTCTGTTGTCAGGTCATCTTGATTTCAGTCATGTTCATTTATCCTGTCAGTCCGGTTCTGGCCTGCTTGGTACGCTCAGTCCTGTACCCCTGTTTCCACCCCGGTTTTCCCTTGTCCCCTTCGGGGTTGTTTATGTTTTTGTTCCCTCTCGTGGGAGTTTATTAAAGTACTCTGGTTTTTGAACTCTGCGTTTGAGTCCTTACATCTGTCTCCATCCCATAACAGGATTCTCCAGAAAGTGTAACACTCTGGCTCTGTAGTGTTATCAAAACATTGCTCTGTTTGTTTGAGGATTCTGACCAGTCTGACACAGCAACACTGAGTCAACCAACTGCATGTTAGTGGCCGGAATAGTAGCGTAACTACATGCAGTGCAGGGTGGGCAGTCACTTTGGGTCCCGGGGTGAAAGGGGATGAAAGGCAATGCAGCCAGTGTTGTTGGTGAGCTGGCCTCTAGAGGCCACTTTTAAACAGGCCGTTGCTTTTGAGCGCACATTAAAACACTGATAAAATGAAGAAATGATAAAGTGCCTCTCCAGTCTGTTTGAAATGCAGCTTAAAACTGTGTTTGTGTCTATGCATATGTGTTTACGTTTGATAAACAGATCTAATGTCTTTATGGGTGTTTGTAGACCTTTGTCTTTTATTGCAAATCTAAAGGTATAACAGTGAACAAAAAGTGACATGTAAGAAAACTACTGTATTTGTCTCAGCTGAGCCGTTTTAGGGAGTCTCATTTCAGCACTGAATCTAACTCATTGAATTGAGAAATTATCATAACTTTAACTGGTTGGGTTTTCATGAGTGACTCATTTAAATAGAATTGGCCTAAAATTTGTCTTATCAATAAGCACATTTGACATTTTATATTACATACAATTTTATGCTTTATTTCCATTGGTAATGAGTGATTTTTTTATTTTATTTATTTTTTTCTGCATGGTTGTTTCTCATTTGTGTTTGTATTAGTGAATTTGTTGGAGTTTGTCTTAAAGTGTGGATGTGAGTTTAAAGGGATACAGTAGTATGAAAATGAAAAAAATGAAAATTCTCATTTACTCACACTCATGCCATCCCAGATGTATGACTTTCTTTCTTCAGCAGAATACAAACAAAGATTTGTAGAAGAATATCTCTGCTCTGTAGGTCCATATAAAACAAGTGAATGGTGACCAAAACTCAGAAGGTCCAAAAAGGACATAAAGGCAGCATGAAAGTAATCCAGAGTCTAGTCGTTAAATCTATTTCTTTAGAAGCTGTGACATTCTAGTAAAAAATCTTTGTGTTTTGCAGAAGAAAGAAAGTCACACATCTGGGATGGTGTAAGGATGAGTAAATGATGAGAGAATTTTCATTTTTGGGTGAGCTATCCCTTTAAGTGTATTACAGTAGCTACGTGTAGCTGAGTGCGTGTTTGTGTGTGCGTGCGTGCGCCCATGCATGTGTGTGAGAGAGAAAGAGAGTGAGAGAGAAAGTGTGTGAGAAGACAGGAGGGAAATGAGGAGGGAGGCATTAGAGGATGTGCAATCAGGGTGCTAAATCTAAGGTACTATGTCTGTGTGTGTTTTGTTATAATCACGCTCTTCATTGTTTTTGTTTTGGTTTGTGTCTCAATATGTCTGAGAGCATTCTTCACTGTTCAGTGTTCTAGAATGTAATGTTATTGATTTTTTCCAGGAGTGTTGTGATTGGGCTTTGTTGCTGTCACTCACTTTCTCGTCACTTACTCTGAAACCATATATATATATATATATATATATATATATATATATATATATATATATATATATATATATATATATATTAGTGTGCTCCTAAAAGTTGAAACTTTTAGCTTTTAGCAAATATACACTTGCAGTTTGGAATAATGTACAGATTTTGCTCTTATGGAAAGAAATTGGTACTTTTATTCACCAAAGTGGCATTCAACTGATCACAATGTATAGTCAGGACATTAATAATGTGAAAAATTACTATTACAATTTGAAAAAAAAAATTTTTTCAGAACTTCTTAAAATACTTCAAAGAGTTCTCATCAAAAAATCCTCCATGTGCAGCAATGACAGCTTTGCAGATCCTTGGCATTCTAGCTGTCAGTTTGTCCAGATACTCAGGTGACATTTCACCCCACACTTCCTGTAGCACTTGCCATAGATGTGGCTGTCTTAAGCTCAATGGGGTTAAGATCCATAACACTCTTTTCCAATTATCTTTTGTCCAATGTCTGTTTCTTTGCCCACTCTAACCTTTCTTTTTTGTTTTTCTGTTTCAAAAGTGGCTTTTTCTTTGCAATTCTTCTCATAAGGCCTGCACCCCTGAGTCTTCTCTTTACTGTTGTACATGAAACTGGTGTTGAGCAGGTAGAATTCAATGAAGCTGTCAGCTGAGGACATGTGAGGTGTCTATTTTTTTAGAGACTCTGATGTACTTATCTTCTTGTTTAGTTGTACATCTGGGCCTTCCACATCTCTTTCTGTCCTTGTTAGAGCCAGTTGTCCTTTGTCTTTGAAGACTGTAGTGTACACCTTTGTATGAAATCTTCAGTTTTTTTTTGGCAATTTCAAGCATTGTATAGCCTTCATTCCTCAAAACAATGGTTGACTGACGAGTTTCTAGAGAAAGCTGTTTCTTTCTTGTCATTTTTGACCTAATATTGACCTTAAGACATGTCAGTCTATTGCATACTGTGGCAACCCAAAAACAAACACAAAGACAATGTTAAGCTTCATTTAATGAACCAAATAGCTTTCAACTGTCTTTGATATAATGGAAAGTGATTTTCTAGTGCCAAATTTGCAATTTAGCATGATTACTCAAGGATAAAGTGCTGGAGTAATGGCTGCTGGAAATGGGGCCTGTCTAGATTTGATCAAAAATGACTTTCAAATAGTGATGGTGCTGTTTTTTTACATCAGTAATGTCCTGACTATACTTTGATCAGTTGAATGCCACTTTGGTGAATTAAAGTACCAATTTCCTTCCAAAACAACAAAATATGTACATTATTCCAAAGTTTTGGCCGCCAGTGTACATATTTAAAATTTTGTCTTTCTCTTCTTGGAAAACAGACCAAAATTATAGATGAATCTTGAACCTTGTTCTCACAGGCATATGTTAATTTCTGTCCAATCAAATGCTCTGTAAACTGAGAAAGTCCCTTCCCTGTTACCACACCTGACTAGCAGCAAATCATGGTTCACATATGTGACTTGCACTAAAGGCTATTGGCTATTTGAAAGAGGAACGAGCCCTTTAATATGTGCTGTCCCAACTTGTTTCAAAAGGAAAAATGTCAAAAGCTGAAAGAAAACTAAACAACATTCATCAAGCCATTTCATGGGGTGTTGAATAAAAGTTATGCTACCTTCACAAAACCATTTTTTTTGTTAACATGTCACTGTTGCCAAAAAGATGCATTACAACATTTAATTTTTAATTGCTTCTTTAACTATACTATAATTAGGAACTGTAAATTATATAGTTCAGACCTTGTGGTAAAACATTTAATTGCTTTTAAATGGATATGCAGTAAATGAAGTGGTGTGGTTTGTAAAGTTGCCCCTCAATTCACACTCATTGTCTATATTAAGTGTATTCAGCACAAGTATTGCCTGTATGCACACAATAATGTTACAAATAGGGCTGAAACGATTAGTCGACGTTATAGACAACTCATTTAAAGTAACATGAGATCACATTATACTCTAATGATGACGCGTGAGAGCAGCACTGCAGTTCATGCCTGACTGAGGAGAGGAAGAATTACGCAGCTCACAGTCCAGATGCACTCTAAACTTTCCAAACAGCTTCAGGTGATGTAAATCGCAAAGTATGAGGGAATTATACAAAAATACCAAATAAGTAAATACAGAAGCGCACTCGTTGTGGAATAAGCGGTGCCGGAGCTCTTTAAAGGAAACACCCCGGCGTTACATCTTTAATGCAGTAATATTTAATGTGTTATAGCTTTATTAAAGTTTAAAAAATACAGAAGCAGATCATGTAAAGCTCCTCTTCTATGAGTTGCGTGAAGTGACCAGATCTGAGGGGGAGAGATTGAAACTGCACCCAGCTGATGAACACTCTGTCACGGGAATGCTCGTCCCTCTCACGCACACTTGATACAGCTAGATTATAACATGATGGCTCGCGACTTATTGAATCATAATATATGTCACTGTGCATTTCTTATCGTGGAGAAAATTGGCAATACACAGCTTTATTAATAAGAGAGAGTTTTTTTTTTTTTTTGTGAGTTAAAGATGGATTGAAGTGAACAGAAAGGTGAGAGAGGTAGTCTTCACCCCATTATACACTGCAACAATATGTTTTTGATTTGTTTTTGTTTTGCTTGTTTTCCAATATAAATATCTAAAACTCCTTTAAAACAACATACATTTTATTTAGCAGCTATACTGCAGAAGAAAAAATGGTTATCTGAGAATGTTTAATATAATATTAACAATTCAAATATTTTAAAATATCTAAAAATCCTTTAAAAAAAGATGCATTCACCTGAGAAGCAGCATATAAGATATTTAGACTTGCTTTTAGAGAATAGATCTTGAATATAAGTGTATTTTGTCTTTACTGCACTCACAGAAGTATAACCAAGTGAAAAAATACACTTATATACAAAATACACTTATATTTAAGATACATTCTCTTAAAGCAAATCTAAATATCTTATATGTTGCTTCTCAAGTAAATTTGTCTTGTTTTAAGGATTTTTAGACAATTTTAAATGGAAATCAAGACAAAAACACTTGATAACAATATAACGTTTTGCATTGAATTTTTTTACTGAATTAAACTTAATAAAAAGTATTTTTTCCCTTTAATTCAGTGAATGTCATTTAGAGGTATTTTTTAAATATGATTTTGTCCGCTTTATTGTTTGCAAGCATGTTTAATACAACCTTTTATGTCATGGCACAAGCTGAATAATCGGTTAAGAGCGAATTAATAATGGTTGAAATAATCGTTCTAATAATTGTTAGATTAATAGATAATCAAAATATTCGTTAGTTGCAGCCCTATTTACAAATCTTCATAACAGTGGGATAAAAATGGCTTTAGTGTTTAGTTTGTTAGCTCTCATTTTCTTGCTCTCTCTCTCTCTCTCTCTCTCTCTCTCTCTCTCTCTCTCTGTCTCTCTTGCTTGCCAAACATCAATGTTCTCTTGTACTTTTTAAAAAGGTCTCGCTAACAAGTTCCCTGGCTGTTATTTTGCATTGATTTTGCCTGTCAGAGTAATTCTACCTCGGCTTCTGTGATGGATGGAGGCAAACAACCCGTCTACACTTCCGGCGTTCTGTGTTCTCGCTCTCTCCGCCCTCTGTCTCTCTGCCCGTGTTAGTTACCTGCTTTAGCACATCAGGCGAGTGAACTGTCTTCGCTCATGATATCTGCTTCCATGCACATGTCAAATCAATGCCTTCTCGATCCTTGGAAGACACTTTCCACCAGCTTAAACTGAATACAATTATTTTGCTTCAGCATTTTTATCTTTATTAAGGGAATAAGTTAGCTGTGGGTAAATGATCTGAGGTGAGAGAAAGAGATAGAAAGAGACAGAATTCCTGTATGTCATTTTCTTGAAAGTATTGCCTGTGGGTGAGGGCCATTGCCCATTTATTGCATTAATCTGGCACTGAGTGGACACCAATGCCATCTAAGAGTATGCAGCCATACTTTCTGCATGGTGTTTAGTACATCTCAGAACAGAACTACATGTGGCTGTGCTGTTTATCTTACACAGTAATCATTGTTTAACCCTCCTATTGTCTTAAGAAACTGCACCCTCCTTTTGTCCTTCGGGTCATTTTTGACCCGTATTGAAAACCATTTAAAATGCATAAATTCTTGATTATTGTACAACAACACTAAAGATCCCCTTTAACGAAAATCTGTTTGTAAAGAGGAGGCGAGAAGCAGCTTTCCTGGTTCAGGTAGGGATTTATTTTCTCTCTCTGCAGCACAAATTACAGTCTCACGGTCTTGGCGTCATGCACTAAGTTAACCCACAATCACACACCGTTCCACAAAATAAACTCATCATTTGTAATAAAAACCCTTTACTTCTTATTCGGGTCTGTCGTGCCCAGGCTCTCTCCCCGACTAAGTGCTGTATGGCTCTATTTATGCCGCTCTCCCCGTGCTCACTGAAATTAGAGACAGGTGTTAGACATAATTTAGCTCAGGTGTAAGTGCCCTTACTGCTTTCATCTCTCTGGGGAGATGCTTGACCACGCCCCCGCTGCCACATATCCCCACCGCCCGACTCAGGCCGGGGCAGCATCCGGCCTGCCTACCACTACCCCTCCATTCCTGGAAAAGAAGTCGGCGACAGCCATCTGCGCCCCCGGCCTGTGGACCACCTTGAACTTAAATGGCTGAAGAGCCAGATACCAACGGGTGATCCGGGCGTTAGTATCTTTCATGCGGTGGAGCCACTGGAGTGGGGCGTGATCCGAGCAGAGGGTGAAGGCCCGCCCCAGCAGGTAGTATCGGAGAGTGAGGACCGCCCACTTGATGGCGAGACACTCCTTTTCCACGGTGCTGTACTTAGTTTCCCTTAACGAGAGCTTACGGCTAATGTACAGCACCGGGCGCTCCTCCCCCTCCACCACCTGCGAGAGTACGGCCCCCAGCCCCCTGTCTGAAGCATCTGTCTGTAAAATAAAAGGGAGAGAGAAGTCAGGTGAATGTAAAAGCGGCCCCCCGCAAAGTGCAGCTTTAACCTGCGTGAACGCCCGTTGACACTGCTCCGTCCACTAGACCGGATCTGGAGCTCCCTTTTTAGTGAGATCAGTCAGCGGGCTGGTGACGTCCGAATAATTAGGTACAAACCTTCTATAATTGCCAGCCAGCCCCAGGAACTGTCTCACCGCCTTTTTGGTCTTGGGTCTCGGGCAGGTCGCAATCGCCGCTGTCTTGTCAATTTGGGGACGCACCTGCCCATGGCCCAAGTGGAACCCTAGATACCATACCTCCACCCGCCCAATCGCGCACTTCTTCGGATTCGCTGTGAGTCCCGCTCGGCGCAGCGATCTCAGAACCGCCCTCAGATGTTGCATATGCCGCTGCCAATCATTGCTATAAATGATGTCATCTAAATAGGCAGCGGCGTAAGCTGCATGCGGTCTGAGGATTCGGTCCATGAGACACTGAAACGTAGCCGGGGCCCCAAACAAACCGAACAGAAGTGTCACAAATTGGTGTAATCCAAACGGTGTGGAGAAGGCGGTTTTCTCACGGGAAATTGGTGTCAAGGGGATCTGCCAATAACCCTTCGTCAAATCCAATGTCGAATAAAAACGAGCAGTGCCCAACCGATCGAGCAACTCATCAACGCGAGGCATTGGATATGCATCAAATTTAGACACCGCATTGACTTTTCTATAATCCACACAGAATCACACAGACCCGTCGCTCTTAGGCACTAGAACAACTGGGCTGGACCAATCGCTGTGGGATTCTTCTATTACCCCCATATCAAGCATCGCATCCAATTCTTCCCGAACAATTTTCTTTTTGTGTTCGGGTAATCGATAGGGGCGGCTACGTACCACCACCCCCGGCTCGGTCTCGATGTGGTGATGGATGAGGTTTGTACGTCCCGGTAGAGGGGAGAACACATCTACAAACTCCTGTTGCAACCTAGCAACCTCTGCGAGTTGGCTCGGTGAGAGGTGGTCTCCGCAAATGAGTGGGGTGAACTGTTTATGTTTTGAACTCACCTCCGGTCCTAGCTCTGCCTTCTCGGGAACTACTGTAGCCAAAGTCATGGGAACCGCCTCCCTTCACAATTTCAGGAGATTGAGGTGGTATATTTGACGAGCGTCCCCTCTATCGGTTCATTTAACCTCATAATCGAGATCCCCCACTCATCGTGTGACCTCAGAGGGTCCTTGCCACTTGGCGAGTAATTTAGAGCTCGATGTGGGAAGCAATACAAGTACTTTATCTCCCGGTGCAAATTCCCTTAGCTGAGTTCCCCTGTCATACAGTCGGCGCTGTCGTTCTTGAGCTTGGAGCAAATTCTCCTGTGTTAGTTGCCCCAAAGTGTGGAGTTTTGCCCGAAGATCAAGAACATACTGAATTTCATTTTTACTGTTTGAAGGTCCTTCCTCCCAGGCCTCTCGTAATACATCAAGCACGCCGCGTGGGCTTCGCCCATACAGCAGCTCGAATGGGGAGAATCCAGTGGAGGCTTGTGGGACCTCTCGTACTGCAAATAACAGGGGGTCGAGCCATTTATCCCAATTTCTAGAATCATCGTGCACGAACTTACGAATCATGTTTTTGAGGGTTTTATTAAATCGTTCCACCAGGCCATCCGTTTGAGGATGGTATACACTGGTGCGAATCGATTTAATATTTAACAACTCGTACAATTTGCGTAGTGTTCGTGACATAAATGTTGTGCCTTGATCGGTGAGGATTTCTTTCGGAATCCCCACCCGGGAGATTATTTTGAAGAGTGCCTCCGCAACACTGCGTGCTGAGATGTTGCGAAGTGGCACTGCTTCCGGATATCGCGTTGCATAGTCCACTAGGACCAATACAAAGCGATGTCCGCGTGCTGACCGTTCTAATGGCCCGACGAGGTCCATTCCAATTCTCTCAAAGGGAACCTCGATCAGAGGGAGAGGGCACAATGACACTTTTGGGGTGGCTGGTGGGTTAACCAACTGGCATTCGCGGCATGCCGCACACCACCTACGGACATCGCCACCAATGCCCGGCCAATAGAAATGGGCTATTAGACGGTTCAGTGTTTTCCTTTCTCCTAGGTGACCCGCCATGGGATTATAATGAGCCGCCTGGAATACCATTTCCCGACGGCTCCTTGGAATCAAAAGTTGGGTTGTATCCTCCTTGGTCCGAGTGTCCTGTGTCACTCGATACAACCGCTCATTTATAATTGCAAAATAGGGGTATGAAAGGGCGATGTCAGGCTGGAGTCGTTGACCATCGATGACTCTCACTTGGTCAAAGGTGTGTTTGATGGTTTCGTCTCGCGACTGCTCCAAAGGGAAATCCCCGTCAGGGAATTCCCTGAGAAGGGGAGGGGCTGCAGCCTCTCCCCCTCTCTCGTCATCATGACGTGGAGCTGTCGAGGACGGCCCCGGCTCCGCATCCCCTGCCAGAGCATCGCACATCACACATCTCCCTATTTTCGTACAGGACCCATCCGCGCAAATTCCCTTTAATAAAACTCTAAAATCAGGCCAATCAGTCCCCAAAATCAGCGGATGGGTGAGGCGGGAACTAACCGCGGCCTCCACTCTATGCTTTTTCCCCTGAAATTTAATCGTCAGGGTCACCACCGGATACTTGTGAATATCCCCGTGTACACATTTCACCTTCACCATTTTAGTAGTGACCAATGCCTCGGGTTGAGCCAGGTGTTGGTGGATAGTGGTTTGATTACACCCTGTGTCCACCAACGCTTGGTGAGTACCCCCCTTGACACTTACCGGTATCCGGTACGCTCCGGCCCGGTCGGGGGCAGCCTGTGGGAGGTCAGAGACTCACACCACCGTCCCCAGCTCCATCAGAGGGCATTGATCTCGGAAGTGGTTCGGGTCTCCGCACCTCCAGCAGGCCGGCCCAGGCGCTATGCCCGCACCTGCGTCGGCGGGCACCCCCCCCTGAGGGGGAGAGCGGCGGGGCATAGGGATAGGGGTAGGTGTCGCCTCCCACACCCGGGGAACTGGTCTCAGGGGCTGAAGTCCTCCTCGTCTGCGTGGGGCAGGAACGGGACCTGGAGAGAGAGCAGAACGAGAGGAGAGAGGGGAGGGGGAAGAAACAGAGGGAGGAGAAAAAATGTAGCAAGGCTCTTCCGCCCTCGGGATCGCTGCCATGTGGTCCTCCGCAAGCCGGACGGCTTCCTCCAACGACGCCGGGCGGTGGCACTGGACCCACTCCGCCATCCCTTTTGGCAGTTGATGTGTGAATTGCTCCAGTACCACCTGGTCGATAACTCAATCGACGTCGCGGTCCCCCACTAGCAGCCATCTTCGGCAGGCGTCACGGAGCCGCTGGGCGAAGGCAAACGGCGGTCGGAGCTTTCCAACTTCAAGCTCCGGAAGAGTTGACGACTTTCCTCCGGAGTGCGACCAACCTGTTGCAAGATGGCTCTCTTCAAATCTCCGTAGGCCAGGAGGCTCGTTGCTGGCAGTTGTTGAGCCGCGAGCTGGGCTTCCCCGGACAATAGTGGGATCAGTCGGGCCGCCCATTGGCCGAGTGGCCAGCCCCAGATCTCGGCGGTCCACTCAAACAAATCCAGGAAGGCCTCGGGGTCGTCCGCCGCCCCCATTTTCTGTAAAGCTGGCAGGGGTAACGGCGTGGGAGCGTCCGGGGTCGCGGCTGAGGATGCCTCCTGGCTGAGGAGGCTCCGGATCGCCTGCCGGTCCTCGGCTTGAGCGTGCAGGAGCTCGACAAACCGGCGATCTTGGTCTTGTTGGAGCTCAAGCAGTATCTGTTGGTGGCTCTGATGTAGGCTAGCGAGGGCTTGGAGGATCTCCACCAACTGGGAGGACTCTATGGGATGACTTCCATCCATTTTCAACCCAACTTCAATCCTGGGTTTCGGCACCAGTGTAAAGAGGAGGCGAGAAGCAGCTTTCCTGGTTCAGGTAGGGATTTATTTTCTCTCTCTGCAGCACAAATTACAGTCTCACGGTCTTGGCGTCATGCACTAAGTTAACCCACAATCACACACCGTCCCACAAAATAAACTCTCATCATTTGTAATAAAAACTCTTTACTTCTTATTCGGGTCTGTCGTGCCCAGGCTCTCTCCCCGACTAAGTGCTGTATGGCTCTATTTATGCCGCTCTCCCCGTGCTCACTGAAATTAGAGACAGGTGTTAGACATAATTTAGCTCAGGTGTAAGCGCCCTTACCGCTTTCTCTCTCTCCGGAGAGATGCTTGACCACGCCCCCGCTGCCACACTGTTTTATTGTTGTCCCAAATTGTATAATGATACATATGGAATATTAATGGAGTAACATTATTTAATAACTTGAATTATGTTTTGACATAATTTAATACAATTTTGAATTTATTATTTCAATTAGTTTTGGCATTTTTCAAAACTTTTTGCATTTTATAATATCTTAGCTATATTACAACAATTTCTTATTTAGTCTGTTTGTATAAAATCAATAGTGTACATTTTAAAGTTACAATTTTAGTACAAATTAATCTCTATTGCCTTTTCCAGCAATCAAAATGGGCCCAATTTGCACATCCATTGCAACAAATCCATTGCTTCCCACTAATATCAAACCATTTATTGCAGTGTTACAGCAGTTTAGGAAGGTTCCATAATAGTTATTTTATCCATCTAAAGTTTAAGGGAAAAATTATATTTAATAGGTCCTTTACCATTAGGGGGGATTACAAAATAATATTTCAAACTGCATAACTTCCAGAAAGTTTGTAAGTGAAAGGTCACAATGGAATTTGTTTTAAATTGTTATTTCTCTTAAACAATTATGTACAAAATTAAAAAAAAAATTGTATGTTTTGTTTTGAAGATGTTGACAAAGTAACAACGTTTGGTCGCAGTTCCAAAAACTATTAGGTATTTATAACTTATTCATTATCTGTCCGGGTCAAAAATGACCCTAAGACAATAGGAGTCTTAAAAGAATTGTTCACCAAAAATGAAATGATGTCATTATTTTCTCAACCTAATGTCATTCAAAACCTGTATGACTTTCTCACTGCGTAACATAAAAGTAGATGCTTTAATGGATATCCCACTCCATCTTTTCAATATAATGGCAGTTGATAGTAACTCACTTAAAGATTAAAAAAGAAACCAAAAGAAACATCAAAATAGTCCATGCAACACATGCATCATATTCCAAGTCTTTTGAAGACTATAGGTTTTGTTGAGAAACATCTGAAATTTAAGTCATTTTTCAATGAAAATATTTAATGGACCAGAATATTCCTTACAATTTTTCACTTTGGGTTTTGCATAAGAAATACAGAACAGGTTTGCAACAACACGAGGATGAGTACATTATAACAGAATTAGTTTAACTATAGTATGTACTATGCATGTCAATGTTATAAAACATCCCTGATGCCTCCTCATTACTCTGGTTTGATCTCTATTGTTGTAATGAAAAAAGTAGATTCCATACTCCCCTAATGGAATTTTTACTATGTGTCATGAATATAAAGCATTTTTTCACCAAAATACAGTTGTTGATACAGGACAGTTAGTGGTACTGCAGTAAAACCATGGTACATTTTTGTAAGGGTCGATATCACACAAAAAAGCAGTTGATCTCCAAACAAAACACCAACGACACTAACACAGAGATATCGCTCAGTTTTGCAGCCTAGCCTGTTAAAGGGAATTGATTATGTCCGCCTTTTTGCCATTGATGCTGCTTATTGCTAATGCTAACACAGTTTAGTCAGATTGTCAGGGTAAATTAGTGGTTAAAACTCCCTTGAGCAAGTATCATGGCAAGTGTGTATCGGTTGCATCTGTCCTTCAACAGGCCACTCTCTGAAAGATCATGCTGCTTCTCAGGAGAGTGTGTGCTATTAAAGTATTCAATGCTAACAACATTAACCACACGGTCATTAAATTTAGCCACTACTCAGGTGCTCTGCTGCTGTCTCTTATTGCAGTGCAACCCTGATGTTTGTTTAACGCACCATCTATGCTTAATCAAATACCTGCAGCTTTCAGATTCAATACTTTTAATCATTTGTGAATAATTTATTGAATGGTAAAAATATTTTTAGCACCAAGCTCGCTGAAAGGGGGTTAAGGGCCAATGGAGAGACCATGGTGACAGTGCAGTCAGTGAGAAGTCATTTTGGAGCTTCTTAATTCCAGTTTTAGTGTGACACATATTTAAACCTATCAAATGTTAACTGCTATAGTAGTATTTGCCAATAGGGCCAGCCATTTATATCTGTCAAAGGTTTGCCACATAGTAAGCCTACTGTTTGCCACAGAACAGTTTAACAGTAGTGGCAGACATTTATATTTGCCAAATGTTTACCATAGAACTGTTTGGCAAATAGTGGCAAATTGCAGAAGTGCTGCAAGCCTTTGCCAATAATTCACCATACATTAACTGCAAGTAAAAATGACAAATAAATGGTTTTGCAAGGGACTTTGGAATGAATTGATATGTGAAATAATACATTTATGAGATACTGAATGAATGAATGTCCAATGTAGACACCTGCAGTACAGTAACCTGTTATTAGAGTGATGCTATGGTCAGAGTTTCTGTAATCTGGCTTCAGGGTTTTTAATGGAGTATTCCAGCACCCTAAGGCTAGAATTTATTCTGCTAAAACTTGCAGTTACGTAAACATTTTATAAGTGAAATTGCTCCACACCAATGATCAGGACTAAATACCTAATTTTCTGACCTCAATCCCTGCCGAAAACGTTTCTAATTCTCTACACAAACTGTCTGTTACTATAGACTGTACTTTACTGTTACTGTAGATTGTGTAATCTGCAAACAGAGAGTGGTGGAACTGCAACTCTGTACATATCATATATGGGTCATTCCTACAATTAAGTGACATTCCGGCTTTGAAACTTTTGAAAAATCAAGCACACTTTTATACGTTTTTTCATGTTTCATCATAACAGGGACATATTAAAGATTGTATTAGTAATACTAGTCAAGCTAAATTACAAAAAAATTCAGATGTCCATCCAGGGTGGACATTCAGTGGATACATTAGCCACTACATGGTCTGTGATTTATATCTAGCAAGCATATTTGTAAACTAATATTTATGATTTTATTTCTTTTAACATAAATACTGTATGTTGAAATTTTTAAATTATTTTAATTTCTCATATATCTTCACATAACAGGCTGGACATGTTATGCTTGACCACATATGACTAACACCACAAAATAAAGGAAAACATAAATAAAACAATAGAGTTGTAAACTTCAAATAAAATTTTTTGTTTGTGTGATGTAATTTCCTAACATATATCTTCAATGAAAAGTCATAGTATGACATAACAGGGTGGACAATAAATCAAGGGACACACAAAAAACCTCCACTATCAGTGTTAAAATTACACATTTACCAGAAATGAATACTTGTTAGTTAGAGAATGTAACACTAAACTCTTAAATGTATGGGGGAAAAAAATTAAATCCAATGATTTAACATTTATTTTTGAGGTGCAGTTTGACATGCAGTGACATGCAGTTTTGGAGACATGAGGAAATGACACGGTACAAAAAATTTCAATTATTTAACATTTAACTTTTAAGTCAACAGAAGTGTGTAACATTATAATAAGTCTTTATTCTTTTTAACAAGCCTATGTAATGGTGGTCAGCTGAAAGATAGCTGTGCAATGTGTATAAGCCTCACTCTCCTGACCTCAAGAGGTGCACTAGCGACTGATGCTAGGGGCTGTAGCCTTTAGCCTCCTTGTTAGTGCACCCGCCTCCCATGCCGGAGATGCCGGTTCGAGTCCCATACAGAGTGGGTAGAACAGGAGCGTCACAATGGTGCCGTGACCTGGATGGGAGTTAGGTTTATTGGGGTGAGTGTAATAGTGGCCAGCTGATAGGTAGCTGTGCAATGTGTATAAACCTCACTCTCCTGACCTCAAGAGGTGCACTAGCGACTGACGCTAGGGGCTGTAGACTTTAGCCTCCTTGTTAGCGCACCCGCCTCCCATGCCGGAGACGCCGGTTTGAGTCCCGTACGGAGTGGGTAGAACAGGAGCATCACACGTATCAAAATTGTAATTGGGTGAAATTAAACAATATAAATACCACACACACACTTGTAATGGGGGACTTAAAAGTCACCGAAGTGTAGGAATGACCCATATTTACCGGCGTTCCTGCATGAGATGCTGCATTGCAGTAAAAAACAGCAGAGACGGACGCAAAAACGCATTCAGTGCGAACATCCCCTACTAAACTTAAAATGAAAAATGCTTTAATACAATGACCGGGAAGAAGAGAGAAAGGGAGAGAAAAGAAAAAACATGAAAATAGTGTATTTCTCCTTGGATTAGTGTCATTGTTTTGGCAGTAAATAGTGTTTATCATAAAGGAAATGTAAGAAAATCACGTTAAGTGTTTTATCTACACCTGTACTACTGTACTTTTATTTTGAATTAATGCAGTAATGCAGCTTTTCTTACCTCTCTCTCTCTCTGTCTCTCTCTCTATTAGAATGAGCTCTGACATATGCAATAAAATGTAATGGCATGTCATGAATTGGTGCGTTTACTGGTGTTTTAAAATCCCAATGGTGGGAAACAATTAACATGCACTATGATTTTGACAAAATTATCTTGCTTCTGATAGAAAACATGACAGAAGATGTGCGCTGATTGTCATTGATCTTTCCCCCAGCCGTTTCTGTCAAGTGTAGCGTCCGATACATCCAGTATCTCACACAACTCGCGCGAAAGGTGTGTGTGTTTCAGGTCCATTTCTTGCTTTTTGTGAAACATTCTCAGCAGTTTGGGTGTGCAATGCTAAAATACGGGACAAACAGCATTGCGTATGGATTTCATACGGAACACAATTTTTTCCCTTAATTACGAGATGATTCCTTATTTTACTGGACGTTTGGCATATTTTGTTAATTAATTTGACCTGATACTGCTTCAGCGTGAGGGTGACTCTCTCTCTCCACTCACTCAGTCGATGATGGCGGTGACAACGGTTGTCAGGGGCGGGGAATGGCAGAATTCAAGTGATAAATTCAAGTGCACCAATTACAACAAAGAATCTCCAGTTTCACAAAACAGCATCAAATACAGATAAATGGAAACTAGCATGACAGTAGATTACGGTATTTTGAAGCAGCAAAACATGTATATCGAGGGTATATGCAAATATTGCTCCTTAGAAGTCATGATACGTACGCAGCCCTTGGAAAAAAGGAAGCATGCGGTGTATACGTGCGTATGGCACCGACTACACCACTGCTTCCAACCCCTTTTTTTTCTCTCCCCTTTTCTCCCCAACTTGGAATGCCCAATGCGCTTGAATTCCTTGTGGTGGCGTTGTGACTCGCCTCAATCCGGGTGGCAAATCTCAGTTGCCTCCACGTCTGAGACCATCAATCCAAGCATCTTATCATGTGGCTTGTTGAGCGCATTACCGCAGAGACATAGCACGTGTGGAGGCTTCACGCTATTCTCCTCAGCATCCACGCACAACTCACCACGCACCCCACCGAGAGCAAACCACATTATAGCAACCACGAGGAGGTTACCCCATGTAACTCTACCCACCCAGGCCTGGCTGGAGTCACTTAGCACGCCCTGGATTCGAACTCACGACTCCAGGGATGGTAGTCAGTGTCTTTACTTGCTAAGCTACCCAGGCCCCACCAACCCCTTTTTGATATTTCAAATTTTAGGGGCTGTTTACCAAAAGATTCTGTTTACACAGAAATGACAGAAGCAGCTTTTTTGTATTTTGTGAACAACAGCCAGAGGTATCAGGCCTCAGTATAGGATTAAATTTTTATTTTGTATTATTGATTGAGAAATGTTCCTTATTCCTTTGCATAAAACAAAAGAGAGAGATGATTTGGGAATCAATTCTTGCCAGCAGCACCAAAGGCAATTATCGTGTGTGTAGACATGAGAGAGAGAGAGAGTGAGAGAGAGAGAGAGAGAGAGAGAGAGAGAGTGAGAGAGAGAGAGTGGGAAGATTAACTGGCCAATTTTTTTTTTTTTTTTTTTCAGCTAATGTTGGGGCCAGCTTTCTGAAGCAAGGTAACCATGCCCTGCCCATCCCATTTCCCCTCATTTCAGCCTACCTCTGGCCAATCAGAGCCTTGCACTGTTTCACTTATCTTCGCCGTCACTTGTATGTCAAAGTCCTGTCTCTGCATACTGCAAAATGAATGGTTTGTGTGTTGTTTCCATCAGTGTCAGAACTTATCTTTTTTTTTTCAAGTATATATATATATATATGTATATATATATATATATATATATATATATATATATATATATATATATATATATATATATATATACTGAAAATATATACTGTATATATTTAATTGGAGCAATTTCACTTAAAGTGTTTATGGAGTAACTGCCCCCTGGAATTGATTGCATATTTTTAATCAGTTTTAAACAATTCGTTGATTTATGTGAAATACTGTAATTGAATTTCAAATAATAATAATAAAAAAAATCTCAATCTTCTTATTATGGTTTTCTATCAAATAAATGGCCGTAAGTATGTGAACACAGACACTCATAGCAATGCAAGCTTGACTTTATGCATTGTCATGGCAGATCAACAACTTGAAAAGTGTGTTGCTGAGCAAGTAAGGTATAGTCAATATACAGTATTTATAACAACATGTCTGAATAATAGAAAATCCAGTTTAATAGGACAGACTCTATCTTTAACTCTAAGGTGACTATATCGCCCCATTGATTTCTGAGGATTGTTACTGCCACAGTAATGCAAGAATGCATTTGCAGTATTTGACAGCATTTTCTTTACGCTGTGTTTTCAGAGCTTTTGTTATTTTATTTTATTTTTCATGAAAAACCACTTCATATCAGCAACACATTCAACAACACTTGCCTATGAGACCAGCTTCAGGACATTACAGTGTCTGCAGAGGCACTAAACCCACAACTATAGGCCTAATAGAATACTATGAAGCATATAAAACGTTGGATAAAATAAAACATCAGAATAATTCACTATGTTTGTCCCTACTTTTTAAATATCTGTGCCGTTTTTGTCACATTCATTGGCATTTTTGCCTCAACCCTGGTTCACTTCTGACTCTGGTCTGTGCACCATGTCTCACAGCTTTTACCGGTGTGATATACCAGCCTTGCTTCATGAGTGTGAGAGAGTGAGAGAACGAGAGATGTTTACGCATATTTGTGCTCCTCTGTAGTTATTTATTTTCAGTGCTTTTTTCTCCTAGCTTGTATAAAAATGTGTGCAGAAGCGATTGTGCATGCAGAGGTATGTGTGCTTGTGGGATGTGATCCAGCATGTGTCCTCGGAAAGCATATATAGCTCAGTGCTTTTACTTTTTCTTAGTTCCCTCTTTTCCTCTAAACCTGAGATCAATAGCTCTGCAGGAAGCAGCCACTTGCTCTTGTGCTTCTTTCTGTTGTAATAAGTCTAACATCTCATCCCATCTCTCTCTCTCTCTTTCTCCCCTCTACCCCACTCTCTCCTCCACTGTTTGCCTGAATGCGTTTGCATTGTTGTATGTATGTGTGTGTGGTTGTGCATGATTGAATGAATGTGTGTGTGTTGATGCCACACCCCTCACGTTCCTCAACTCCTCCTCGCACCCTTTCACCCCCCCTCTCCCAAAGCAGACCCAGAGCGTGGCGGAGGTCACATGATCTCCACCGATGATTTGGAGTACCCCCGCGAATATCGGACGCTGGGGAACAGCACACGCCGCTTTTCTAATGTGGGGCTGGTCCACACCTCCGAGCACCGGCACACGGTTATTGCTGCCCAGAGCCTGGAGGCCCTCAGCAACCTGCACAAGGCTGACATGGAACGCAAGCGGGATGTCTTCATGGACCATCTGAAGAACAAGTACCCACCCCAGCACTCCTTGCCACCCTCTCCATCACCCTCACACAGCAGCATGAGGGGCACCTCCGAGAGGAGTGCTCGAGAACAGGTATGTGATTCGCCAAGTAGATGTGTTCCTGGATCAACATGTCTGTTGTCTAGAAAACAATCCATCAATCAGTTTATATTTTAGAGTTAATATAAGGGGTAGCTGCGGTTGGAGCTTGAACGACATTCTCATTAACCTGTCATCCTTCTAATTTTAGGGGTAGTTAATTCTGAAAAAAACAGCTAAGACCAGCAAGAATTTCCATGTTGGCCTATGTTGGTTTATGCTGGTTAGTGCTGGTTCGGTGCTGATCTATATTGTACAGTATACCAGCATTGCCATGCTGCTCACCAGCAAATCTTAGCTGATGAAGCTGAATGTCCAGCTTTGTCTTTCTCTTGAGGCGTAATGTATAAAGAAATATTTCTGGTTTAGCTAGTTAAGAAGCCAGATGGGGGACACCAGCATCTCATTATGGGAACCAGCATCCAAAACACAACATATGCAGGTCTTTCAGAAGGGTTTTGTAAGTGTTTTGATCACAGACATGGATAGGACTATTTTTGGTTGGAAAGTGATTTTGTTTCAGGACCAACAAAAGATGTTAATCCAAGAACACGTCCTACTTGTCACAATAAGGGCATTTTGCTGGATGAAGTTAGAACAACATTTTTATTAACCAATGACTGCAATCTGACTTTAAGGTTAGGGTTATGGCAAGGGCTATGATTGGTTGCTCTTTGCCCTCTGATTTAAGGGTACACTGTGTCCTAACCAGGTGCAATAAAGCAACAAGCAATTAAATCTCTTCCATGTGAATCAGATTTAGGCTATGTCTACATTTATACAGATACACTTAAAAACAACATTTCATTTTTGAAATGCACTCTGTCCACACTGCTGATTTCAAGCATTTTCCAAAAAATGTTCGTCCACACTGAAACATATGAAAACACTTAAATCCCCTTACTGCGCATGCGAAAAATCGATGTTACATGTATGGTCCGAAAAGCAATTGTCCTTTTGTTCCGTCACCGGACACCAATTCCGAGTAAACTTCCCGTCGCCTTTGAAGGAATGCAATGTGAATGTTGTACAAAGTAACATTTATATTTAACAATGCTATCAAAGTGAATATCAGGCACAACAGCGCCGCTATCACACGGACCGCCATCTTGATTGTTTTGGTTCAATGGATAAAATGACTGTGTCACATGACAACAAATAAGTCATCAGATATCTCCATTTTCCCAGTCCACACTATAACATGAAGATGGCGTTTTCAAAATGTTTGGTTTTCACAGACAAAAAGGCAGTCTCAGTGTGGAC
Organism: Myxocyprinus asiaticus; assembly: GCF_019703515.2. NCBI lineage: Eukaryota > Metazoa > Chordata > Actinopteri > Cypriniformes > Catostomidae > Myxocyprinus > Myxocyprinus asiaticus. The sequence goes on from NC_059356.1 coordinate 24,067,369, forward strand.
AGAAGGCCAAAACTTAGAGAAATTATGTGTTTTCAAACAAAAATGTATTAGTGTGGATGTGGCCTTATTTGTCCCAACCAACAGCAACTGTGACAAGCGATGAGTGATATATATAATATCATTTATAAATATTATTTAAACGGATACATATATTAAACATATTATTTATTATAAATACATGTATATGTGGATACATATGACTATTTCTCATGGTGTTGCATTGGGTTGCCCCAACATCTGTGATATCTCATTGGTCCAAGGTCCTCACACTTATACCTGTACAATAAACATCTTAAATCTTAAGTTTGGCAGTGATTGCATAGTGTTGCAGCAGTTTCGCATTCATTGTGGACTGACAAATTGCTTAGCATCGCGCCTAGTTAGGACATGGTGTAGGGGTTAGGGCTGCCTATCCTGATTGCCTGATAAGATTGTTATTCCAGGAACAACAAAAGATGTTGAACCAGTAAAGTCTTGTGTAAATTACATTAAGCATGCATGGACACACTCTTACACAAACAAAGATACCAACATGTAGCTTTGAAATTATACCCATCTTAGTGTTCTTTAGGAGAGGGCCATTGGCAAAGAGATACATAGAGCCTCAGTGACTGGTGGTATAGACTTACACACAGCTCAAGAGAAGCTGTCAAAATGATGTTGAAACAGACACACACAAACATTTTGTACCGCTATGCAAAAAACCCAGTCGCATGCAGGAGGATAGAGAAAGCACAGTCACACTGTGAATGGAACAACTGGTTCTTATGGAAGAGGGTGACGTAATGTTGATTCCAAATATGGATGATGTCACTGCATCAAGCCAATATCATCCAATCAGCTGTGTTCATGAGAAAGGGAGAGAGACACAGGTAACATGCACTAAAGTCAATCAAATGCTGCTGTACTGATGTTTTTTAGAGAAAACTTTATTACTTCAGTCCTCTAATTATACCGATCATCCCTTTATCTCTACATTTATATATCCCCTCTGGAAATTACTGTATTTAGCCCTCTGAAGCATGAAACTGAGTTATTCATTCTTAATATTGTCTTAATGCTTATTTTTGCTTCAAAACACTTCAAAACAAACAGTCATTCCCTATCTTTTTTTTCTCTCTCTCAAAAATATACTTTTATACTGTAAAAAGTGGTAACCTGCAATTGTTACCTTAAGGAGCTATGTCTGTCTGATCAAACCCTTAAAATATGTTTTGTTGGTGTAACCTTATAAATCTTGGTTGATTCAGTCATGTTAAATAATATTTTGGAATTAAACCAATTAATGTAGATGCTACTACATGAAGCACATCCTTAGGTTAACATTTTCTTTTCAGTGTACACATCTGTCCATTACAAAAGAAGATGTTGACAGATATTCCCGGGGTTCTTGTTGCATCACCACTTTTATCAGCCAAGTTGCATTTTGTTGTCATAAATGCATAACACAATGACATATAAAGAGGACAGTCATGTAGTCACATGTACACATGACAGTTTGGATATAACATCACACCCTGAAGTGCTATCAAAAGGATAGTTTATCCAAAAAGGACAGTTCTGTCCTCATTTACACATCTTCAAGTTAATCCAGACCCGTATCACTTTCTCTCTTCTTTGGAACACAAAAGGAGATGTTTGGCGGAATGTTAGCCTCTGTCACTATTTACTTTCACTGCATCTTTTTTCCGTACAATAAAAATGAATGGTGACTGAGGGTAAATTTCTGCCTAACATCTCCTTTTGTGTTCCACTGAAAAAAAGAAAGTCACACAGGTTTGGAGAATTGTCATTTTCTGGTGAACGATTCCTTTAAAGATCTGTTCATGGTATGTTCAAACAATTCTGCTTTTGTTTCCTCTCTGTTTCAACACTCTGTCTTTTGGTATGTTCGTCACCTATTATACAGGTCTTTCATCCTTATATCTATGATTCTGATCACAGTATATACCTGTGCTTGACATAAATGATCAGTGAATGTGCGAGAAAGAGAGAGGATATGATCAAATGAGAGAGAGAGTGACGGGGAGGTTGGGTGAGAGACAGGTGGAGTCCATGGTTGCTAAGGCAACACCGCCCTTATATGGAAACTGGTGATATCATATTGCAAAGGTCAGACTGGAGAGAGAAAGAGAGAGAGAACAAGGAAGAAATAGAGAGAGAGAGACGGAGAGGGTGAAAACCTAAATGCAAAGAGATATCAGAGAGAACGGAAAGGGTTTCGGAATATCCTCACCTCTGAAGCGTGACGCATCACTGGAATTCCTCATTTTTGTACCTATATGCAGCCTTTGCCTTCGGCACAGGGGGAAAATGGAAAGGGGGAGGGGAAGTGGACGAGAAGAGAGGGAAAAGATGAGTGCAATGGTGCACAAACAGCGGCAAGAGAGTTAATTACCCTCTGCCAGTTTTTCCTGAGACTCCAGCACTGAAGAGTTAAAGCAGGCAGCCAGTAGCCAGCCGATGCTGTAATGAATTAAATAAAGAAACCTGCAGTTGCATGTGCTGGAGAGACAGAGAGAGAGAGGGAGAGAGAACAGGACTGAGAGAATGAGTATTCTGTACACCTGACAGCCAGCTGGCAACACTGACTAACTGAAGGCATCTCGCTAGTGTGCATGTGTGTGTGCAGGGAGGACGCACGCACACACACTCACGCACGCAGGTGCAGGTGATATTTACACTGATGGCTTTATTTGTTTGGCTATTGTGAGCATGGTGACTACATGCAGATGGAAAGTACCTGTGTTGGTGTTGCAGGTGTGTTTGGCTGTAGGTTGTAGGAGTTTATGTGTGTGTGCTTGGATCTGTGTGTTACACTGCCGGTAAACAATGTATCTGTGTATATGTGTGTGAAATGTGTGTTAGTGAGAGAAGTAAGGGAGAGAGTATGTATGTATGTATGTATGAATGGATGTATTTGTATGCAAGCATGCATGTGTGAGTGAGAGAGAAAGAGAGGGCTGTTTTGCATGCGGATCAGGTGGCGTATAGCTTCACTAGGCTTCTGTCCTTTCTGTCAGTTAACCTGCAGCTCCAGTGAACACTGGATGTAGTCTTGCTGGGCAGACACATGTTTCTCAGGTGGAGACTAATGCTGGTTACAGGACCAGATGCAACTGGTATTTAGGCCTGAGTGTTGTGTGTAGTGCACATTAGGGTTTAGTTAGTGTGTTGTTATGATGATGTACTGTATGATGGCATTTGAGCTACACTGTAAAGTTGGTAATCTACCTAAAAGATCTATTCCTACTTGATCTAACACATAACAAAATATTTTATTGGTGAAGCCTAATTGTTCAGGTAGATGTTGTCAGATTAAATAAAATTCAAAGGGGCCGTATTGTACACTTTACAAGAATTTTACTTTTTCACGCTAAAGAGCACTTTTAATTCTAGTCAAGGTTTCTCGCACCGATAGTTGTAATTTAGAATTATGTGAACGTTTTCTAGCCTCTCGCTGACGCTTAGATTTAACCAGCCTGTTTATACCTTTACAACTTCTTTATGTAAATTATCTGTTGTGATGGGCTAACATTTTGTTTTCATATACATTTTTAAACACTTAAATGAGATAACATGACAATGCAACTTTTAATTAAGGAATAAATTAATCATACACCCACAAATATGCTTGCAAATGGGGGATTTCTACAATGGCATTGATAACCAAAACATTCCTCATGTTATGACCACTTTAATAGTAATAAACAAATTTAAAAAAACATACTGAGTGCATCTTTAATGCGCTTATGGTTTCTGAATGGCCCATTGGAAGCGCTTTACAATAAGGTTGAATTTGTTAACATTAGTCTACATTAGTTAACATGAACAGTGAACAATACTTTTATAGCAAGTATTAATTTTGGTTAATGTTCGTTTCCACTAATAATCTTTTCAATTTTTATACTAGACCTAATACATTTTTATAATAGAAAATTGTAAATGTTAACATTATTTGATGCATTATGAACTAACTTGTATTTACAATCAACAATTGTATTTTTTTTAATAAATTAACATTAATTAAGATTTATAAATGCTGTTATAAAAATAGCTTTTGTTTTAGTTCATGATACCTAATGTACAGTATGTACTAATGTAAACAAATACAAACTCATTGTTAAGTGTTACTGACCAATTTGTGCAGCTTAGTTAAAAAAAAACAAAAAACAGTCTGGGTTGGAACATTGAAGTATCTCAAAAGAGTAAGAAAATAATTTTTTCATGATATACTCCTTATAAATTTTACTTTAAGCCAAACCTGTAACATTTATTAACCCTTAATCATGCTGTTGATTTTCGGCTGGCAAAGGCAGCCACAGCTTAGACAGCCAATTATGCTCCATTTAGGATTGTTTCTTAGCAACTGAGGACGCTGGCCTCACTCCGCTACATGGACTTCTGCTTGTTATTACATCACCAAACCACAATTCACTGCCCTTGCTGTGCATAAATCTATTAGACGCCTAAGCCGCCCTTCAATTATTATCTAATATGATGGTGTCAGTAGTTGTGTTATTTAAGTTATTTATCAAAAGCAATATCAGAGTGAGAAATTTAGAGCTGGATCATGGCTGTCACATCAAAACGATTTAGAGGCAATCAGCTTACTTTACATAGCTGTGAAGGATACACTTTCTCTGTGGTTTGGCAAGAGAGTACAGCACAAATTAAATGACCATGAAGGTGTGAAGGTGTGAAGGTGTGTGTGTGTGTGTGTGTGTGTCTGTGTGTCTGTGTGTCTGTGCGCGTGTCTGTCTGTGTGTCTGTGCGTGTGTGCGTGTGTCTGTGTGTGCGTGTGTCTGTGTGTGCGTGTGTCTGTGTGTGTGTGTGCGTGTGGGCAGGTTTAAGTGGTTTACGAGGACTTTTTTTTAGGTTACAAACTGGTAATTACAAGGGTATTATGCTATAAATGTGGTTTATGAGGAAATTTCTAGTGTCCCCATAATTCAAATCGCTTAAAAAACATACTAAACTATGTTTTTTTGAAGATGTAAAAATGCAGAAAGTTTTTTGTGATGGTTAGGTTTAGGGGTAGGGTTAGGGTTAGGGGATAGAATCTATAGTTTGTACAGTATAAAAATCATTATGTCTATGGAGAGTCCTCATAATGATAGCTGCACCAACATGTGTGTGTGTCTGTGTGTGTGTGTGTGTGTGTGTGTGTGTGTGTCTGCAGGTGTGTTTATGTGTGTGTGTGTGTCTTTGTGTGTCTGTGTGTGTGTGTGTGTGTGTGTGTGTGTGTGTCTGTATGTGTGTTTCTGTGTGTTTGTGTGTCTGTGTGTGTGTGTGTGTGTGTGTGTGTGTGTGTGTCTGTGTGTGTGTTTCTGTGTGTTTGTGTGTGTGTGTGTGTGTGTGTGTGTGTGTGTGTGTGTGTGTCTGTGTGTGTCTGTGTGTGTGTTTCTGTGTGTTTGTGTGTCTGTGTGTGTCTGTGTGTGTGTGTGTGTGTGTGTGTGTAACCTAGCCATACTTTTTTAGACAAATGTTCCCAGGAGTTAACTAGATCTAACAAATTCTCCTTTTGGGGACATACTGGTAAATAATGTTTCTAAAATTTCCTAAAATTAATAAAATGCAAGAAGTATTCTTTTAGGGTTAGGGTTGAGGTTAGGCTTGAGGTTAGGTTTGGTCTGCAGTTATTTTCTTTTGTTTAAATGGCCCTATTTAAATAAAGTAAATATGTGGGTTTTTTTGGGAGAAATTGCTGAAGAATGTCCACAGAAATTATTTAAATCTGAAAAAATACTCTTTTGGGGGATAGGATTGGGGTTAAGGTTGATCTATAGCAATTATTTTTAGTTTAAAAGTTTTTACAGATAAAGTTTTTACACCAAAAAAAAAAAAAAAAAAAAATATATATATATATATATATATATATATATATATATATATATATATATATATATATATATATATATATATATTTAGTGTATTATTTAGTGTTTTATTCACAAAAAATACTTAGTGCACCTTTAATTTGGATAGCTGTTAAAAATATGTTTGTAATGAAGGAGTGTACAGACTGGCTACACTTCTGTGCATTTCATCCAAGTCCCACATATTAAGATTTTGAGCTTGCTTTGGTTTGAAAATCCTGCTAGGGGGACATTAATATTACGTCCTTGAGCGACACTTAAATCCCAAGCTGTTCCCAAGATGCACTCTTTCCCCCTGGATTGGCCATTTTTGAAAACTGTACAAAAGGCTTGGCTTGGTCCAGGCTGAAGCTCAGTTCCAGAACACCTCCTGGCAGCAATGCAATGGATCCATCTGCCGCTCAGTAGTACCTGACATCAGGTAACCTAGAATAAAACCCTGTCCTTCTATCTGACCCACTTTTATCTGCAGGAGCACAGAAAATCAACCATTACAAGAGCCAGGGCACAAAAAACTGTTTAGCCTGCTTTATAACAGAATAAAGACTGGGTCATCTGAGAAGGGCAGATCAGTTTCCCAAAAATTATCCTGAGGTGGTTAGCTGGTCTCCCAGACAAGCCAAGCTGGTCAGGCTGGTCTGTTGAGAGGAGGTTTGGGCACTTGTCAGCTGGTCAGACTGGGAGACCAACTAGACCACCTTAACACTGTTATCCAGGCTAGGAGACCAGCTAAAACAGCAACACACCTTAGGCTGGTTTAAGTTGTATTTTCAGCAGGGCAGTAGCACACCCACTACTGTAAGATATTTCCTTTTTTGGAGAGGAGAAGGTTGACCCTGGTGCAATGTGTGTATATGATGGTGTCTTAGCTTTTGCAATGTGTTTTGTGTTTGGTGTGTGTGTATGTGTGTTAGTAGTGTGTGTTTGCAAACAACTAGGAAGGACAGGTTTGTAGTAGTGCTGCATAGGGCTGCATTTATTTTTCTATCAGTGGGGATCTGTTGGGCAATTTTCAGTGCATGAATTGCACACAGGGGAAAGCAGGTGAATACACTGAATATATTTGTACACTGAATATATTTGACTAGGAGTGTAAGGCTGAACAACTGCAATATGAGTTCTGAGTTCTAAACTATTCACCTTTAAACTGTATGCTTACATTCTTGTAAGTGGGTTACAGAGCATTTTGACCTTGTTTAGAAATATATTTTGCTTATGTTTCATTTTTAACTCTCTTTGAACTAATAAGACAATCAATAATGTGTTCAAGGCATTCCTCTGGCTGGACGTCTTCTAATGAGGTGTTTAATGTAGTAAAACACTCTGAAACTTGGCTTTGATCATCTCCAAGAAGAGATGGGCATGGTTACATCAGTTTTTTGCAAGTTTTATCATTGTTTTCCTTCAGTGTAGAGCTGAGTGTGATCTTAAATTTGAAAATGTCAAGAGCTTTTCAATTATTGTATACGTCTTCCTCTCCATATGTACTGTATATGTGCACAAACAGATACACACATGCACACTCTTTTAGTCAGTTCACTATGTAGTCTAGACTTGCAAAAGAAATATTAAAGGTATTGATCAGAGTAGAGTTCTTAAAGGGATAGTTCACCCAAAAATGAAAATTCTCTCATCCTCATGCCATCTCAGATGTGTTTGACTTTCTTTCTTCTGCTGAACACAAGCGAAGATTTTTAGAAGAATATTTCAGCTCTGTTGGTCCTCACAATGCAAGTGAATGGGTAGCAAAATTTTTAAGCTCCAAAAATCACATTAAGCCAACATAAAAGTAATCCATAAGACTCCAGCGTTTTAATCCATGTCATCAAAAGCGATATGATAAGTGTGGATGAGAAACAGATCAATATTCCTTTTTTACTATAAATTGTCCTCCTTGCCCAATAGGTGGCAATATACACAATGCAAATTGCCAAAAACAAAAGAAGAATGTGGAAGTGAAAGTGGAGATTTATAGGAAGAAAACAACTTTAATATTGATCTGTTACTCACCCATACCAATCATATCGCTTCTAAAGATATACAGTAGATTTAACCACTGATGTCAACTGGATTACTTTTATACTGCCTTTATGTGCTTTTGGGGTTTCAAAATTCGGTACCCATTTGCTTGCATTGTATGGACCTACAGAGCTGAGACATTCTTTTAAATATCTTCATTTTGTGTTTTGCAGAAGAAAGAAAGTCATACACATATAGGATGGTATGAGGGGGAGTAAATGATGAGAGAATTTTCATTTTTGGTTGAACTATTCCTTTAAAATAAGTGTCAGTGTGTTTTATTCTAGGAATACATGTTTGTCTGTGAGTGTTTGCATGGTTTAACACTTTGTCATTTTAGTTTGTGTGTGTCTGTGTGTGTACTTATCTACAGTATAGTTTGCCGACAAAATTGCCCACAAAAGTGAGCTAAATCTGACAAAACCTCCTTTCTTCTGTGGACACTTTAAGTTTTCTTTGGGTTAGGGTGTGGGTTAGGGTAAGTCTATAGTGACTATCATTAGCTTTCTACAAAAACAATATAATTCTATGTTGTGTCCCCATGTAGGTAGCCAACCTGAAGTCATGGGCTTTACTATATCTGTTTTCCCTGTGAAGACAAGATCTTCTCTGACCCTCCAGGTCTCGACAAAACACTCAACAGCGCACACACAAGACCAGTCATATTCTATTAAATTCTACATTTTTAGAGGAAGTGAGACAGACAATAAGAGAGAGAGAGACAGTTAGAGGAAAAGCGACAGGAAAATGGGACAGAGAGAAAGTCTATACAATTAGAATCCTGATGTTGCTAATAACATCTCTGACTTTGTGTAAAAGTGAAATTCACAGATTAAATGGAAAGGTACGTAGGTGAGAGCGCTGCAGACAGCTTACCAATTTTGGTATGATTGATATGTCTGGGCAGGAGGCCAAGGAATGAGACAGAGGGGATATTTTTAATACATTTTTTCTTGTTTGCTGCAGTCCAGTCAGTCTGTCAGGGCAGCTGATGGACGGCTGCAAGATGAATTAGGGTAAATCCTCTAAATACCTCATTTAGATGGCCAGCCAATACAGAAAAGGGACTCAGACTGATGGAATTATTTGCCTCTGTGTCACCTTGTGTTTTAAGTTATGCAGTATTACTTATAATTGAGTGAGTTGCAATTAGTCTGTGTATGTCCTGTGTAAATTCTGTGAAAATTGTCACAGATATACTGAGATCTCACTGATTCTGCCTATTTGTGCTGTAGTCTCTCTCTCTCTCTCTCTCTCTCTCTCTGTCGCTCTCTGTCGCTCTCTCTCTCTTCACATTCTTTTTTTTTTATCACAAAAGATGTCAATTGGTTGGAGAAGGTGGCTGTGCATAAGGTGTGTTCACACACAGAGATAACTGTCAAAGTAACACTTACTCTTTTCTTTTCTTTTCTCTCTCCATAGCAACAGCCAAACTACTGGAGCTTTAAGGTCAGTGCTTTGATTACTATGTTCTGTATGTGTGTGTCTAAGTACATGTGCTCTCTTCATGTTTTTTTACTACCATGTGGGGGGCCAAAGACAAATTTCCATGTGAGTGGACAATAAAGATGAATTTAATTTAATTTAATTAAAGAAATGTTTTTTTTAATTTTACTGTGTTTTAAAGGTTCTTATGTTGTATGCACTGTAAATGGTCTGTATGAGGGGTTTTATATTAGATGTTCTGTATTAAATGTCTTCTGATGTTCATAACTGACAAAACTCCTCTTTTGGAGACATTTGGGATGTCTTCACAAATAAAAATTGTTCATAAATTATATGAATCATGAGTAAATGTTTTTGTTTTATTATTATTCTAAAAATTCAAAAAGGTTAGAGTAGGATTCAAATTTGGTTTGAGGTTAGTCTGTAGTAATAAAGTTATAATTAGCTTTATATATAAATAATAGAAGTTTATGTCCTTATTTAGCCGTGTGTGAAGAGTTTCCCAGTCCTGAGGAGAGTGTTAAGGTCACTGATGTATGGATCATGGGGGCATGAGGCTGATGAGTGATGTACTATGATCTGCATCACTGACTTTTACCTTCTAAATCTCATGACCCCATTCTTTATCTCTTTATCTCTCTTTGATTCACTTGCGTCCATTCTCTTATATATCCACTCATAAAACTCTCAAGCCTCTCAAGATGCTTTATAGCTCCGATGCTTTCATGACATTGGCCAGTTAGTTATAAAGTCTCTACAGAGAGCTTATAACATAGTTATGATAAAATTACAATAAACTTAAAGAGTGTGCATTTATTTATCATTTCTGTGGTTGTTGAGTGAGAATAAAAGATCGTAAACATACTCAATTAGTGGCAATGCTGATGTGTATACTTAACTAAATTAACTAAATTCACTTGGTCAACCTGTAGTATGTAGAAAAATATATTATCCTAGATGAAGAAAATGTCTATTATATTGTGATGTGATTAGTGCTGTAGAACAGTGTGTGTAATTGTACAAGGACACATGAAATGGCCTCGGGCTGTGGTAAACAGGGCCATTAGAGTGAGACGCAGTAATCTGATGCTCTCGATTCTGTCTGTTCATTCATTCACTCTCACACTTATTTACTCAGATTAAACTCCTGTCAACAGACACACAGTCATTCTCACTGTATGGTGTTTTTTGAGATTTGACATTAGAAGTATTTGTCCTAAAAAAAACAGGTGCTAATCATACAACAGGTGCTAATCATACAGCTAATCATAAAAATTATTTGGACACAATTTGCATTTAAAACTGCATTATTAACAAAATATCATACCGAGTGGTATTTATGTGCAATAAATATAGCACAAACACTCTTTTCAAGCACAATATTTAACAAAAAGAAGTTTGTCATTTTTGAATTAAAACAATAGATATAACATGTCTAGATATGTAGATATGTCTACAGGGAGAAATATTTTCTCTGAATGTTGAAACACTGTTTAGATACAAGGGAACCTCTTATGCACTCTCTGTTGCTTTTTATTGTGAAAATGTACAATCATTTGCTCACTTTTTCTATATGAAATTATTTGTCCTGATACAGGGTTTATAAAACTAACATGCAGCTTATAAAAAAACTGTTACCAAAAGAGATTTAAGACTTGCCTTGGACTTGAGAATTGACCTGGACTGTGCATCAGAGACTTGTGAACATCTCTTTCTTTCTCTAAACTTTTCATTAACTTTTGTAATATAAGAGTATATAAATGCAAATAGGCATTACAGAGGAATTCAGTCATGACAACTCTCACAAAGATTTAGCATGTTAATGTGGGAATGACAGATTAATAGAATATTGGTCTTGGCGGACTAGATCTACTCACGCTGCTGCTGCTGTTGCAGAGCATGTACGGAGACTTGCTACTCCTAGAAAATACAAAGAAATACTGAGTTAGCATGTGAACGTGCTGCTGCTGCTGCTGCTGCACAAATAGACATAACAGACTATCCCTCAACAAAGCAGGGAAGTGGCACAAAATGCATAACACATAAACACAAACACAAGACATATGTACTGCTGCTGCTCTGAAGAGCCACGTGCACCGAGTGTATGCTAGCTAGGTGTGCCTCGGCACACAGGCCAATGATGTAATGCTAATGTACTAATTTCTATGTGTGCCTCGGCCTGCTTAGCCGAATAGCTTAAACAGCTCATAGGGTCAGCTAATAGGGTCAGTTCCAAAACTTAGTGAGCTGCCTTGCTGTCTCCTGCCTACATAGGCAGCTGTTTTCTGTGGCAGCATACTTACTGAGATGGTGCCTCATAAGAGAGCGATTTGGAACGCTCTATATAGGCGGCAACTCCACACGTCTTTCAAAAAGCCCTCCTCACGTGCAGCGCACAAGAGATATGGCTCGCAATGGATTTCAACACAGGTGACGCGAGAGGAAAGATGCGATCCTCTAATGAGCATAAATACACACACATATTTTGGGTAAAATAGTCAGTTTTCTATGATATTAAACTATGTTTATCGATACTTTTCCAGATTGAGTGGATTATGAGTGTTTATAATCTAAATTTGTCTCACTTCGTCCACCATTTTGGATTTATTTTTCCACCAAGCTCCTCACAGTGCATTCTGATCGCCTACACGAAGAAGGATGCATACGATGCTACCTTAGAATTCGGGCAAAACAAGGTATCTTATGAGGCAGCAAAATTAAGATACCTTGCTTTTTGAACAGCCTTTGCGTCGGGAGCATGCCTGTGATGTCTTAAAATGCTGCCTCCAAAGGAAGCTCATTAGGTTTTGGAACAGACCCATAATGTGTACCTGAGCCAAAAAATCCAGAAGAATATTTAACTAGTATCACAGACTAGCTATATGTGAATTTATTTAATCTAATAACCTAAGATAGCGATGTGTGCCAGCCAAATTTGGCCAAGGCTTACCTTGTTAAAGACATGCTTCTATGTGTCATGGCCAAAAGCAGATCTTCCCGTACAAGCTGATAGAAGAAAAACCCCAGCAAACCACCTGAGCAAATAGCATTTTCAGAGAAATCTCTAGCAGTGTGCTGCAGAGAAACAAGCTCATCAGCAAAACTGAGCAATTTAAATGTTAGGCAAAGAGTGAGTCTCAAGTTGATTGGCTACCTGATAACAAGTCAGAGAACCAGTCAGCTTACACAACATATAGTTGCATGGATGAACTTTGGTAATTTCTTGGGCTATTAAAGAGCTTCTTTTGTCTGTTTTGGAGGAGGAGAATTGATTTGATGTATGGTGATGCCGCTCTGTGCATGTCCTGCACTGTAAACCAGCTTGCAACTCTTTTACCAGGACTTCCTGGGATCTCATTACAGGTGTCTCAGAGCTTTTAAAGCTCACCATGATGCGCTTGTGTGAATCCTCTTCATTAAATGCTGTTAAATAACCATACACATTTGACAACAGTTCCACCATTCTGCAATTCCACAATTAGTGTGTATTCTATAGTGAGTAAGAGAAAAATACAGATGTTTATTCCACATAATCATTAGCAATCTCAGTCTGTTTGCTGAGATTCACATCCACAGAGACAGGTTTTTCTGGTTTCATGTCTTTGCACATGGGCATATTACACAAATAGAGGAGCAGGTACATTTTCACCACCTTACTTGTCCACCCTGAGCAGGAGCAGTGATGTCATATCCTCTGTGTGTTTTGTTGTGGAGACTTAGGGAGTGCAGGTGTAATTTACTCTGATTATTGGCAGCTGGCCTTAGTTTCTCCTTGTTCTCTGTTACTGTATATTTCTCAGGTTCAGAAATTGAAGGGCGCTTGGGGCAGAATTGTCTCCAAAAGTGTCAAAAGTGCCCCCAAAATTAAAAATTCCCCCTGTAATGAATATCTGTTTTTTATTTGTAACATCTGATGTAGTTCTTATTATTGTATTGTAAGCCTAGTTACACATATTTTTAATTTAATACATTATCTCTTACTCTAATTGCTGTTGATTTAATTTTATGTGTAGAGATAATGTACTCGCAATGTAATTATTTAGAATGAGAATTTGTGTTAATGAATGGTTTAAATTTTAGCAAGTGACATAAAAGATGGGGCAATGGTTAGAAAAAAAGATGTAAAAAATGCCCCTGAAAAATAAAATCTAGTGGGCAAAGATTGAAAAAGATAATTTCTGATACTGAAATATGTTTGTGAAAAATGCTGAAAATCTCTCTTTCTCTGTCTCTTAGAGCCGTAGCCCACGCCACTCCCAGTCGACTCAGTCAGGTTTGGCAGATCAGGCATCTAAGCTGTCCTTTGCCTCTGCTGAGTCTCTGGAGACCATGTCTGAGGCTGACATGCCGCTGGGCTTCAACCGCATGAACCGTTTCCGTCAGAGCCTTCCACTCTCCCGCTCGGCAAGCCAGAACAAACTACGCTCTCCAGGTAATACCCTCATATCAAATTATTCTCTCTCTCTCTCTCTCTCTCTCTCTCTCTCTCTCTCTCTCTCTCTCTCATATATATATATATATATATATATATATATATATATATATATATATATTACTTACTCCTAAATATATTAATATATCATAATATAATATTTTTATTTGCATGCCCCAGTGCAAATAGTGGTAGATAGTATTTGCACCCCACCCCCGGTGCAAGTAATGGTAGATACTAATTGCACCCTGGTGCAAATAGTGTAAAATACTATTTGCACCCGTATTTAAATACTAACATACAGTATGAGCATCACTGCAGTTTGTTTGTTGTGTTTATTTAGAGTCCCAGAGACACAATACATTAACCCCTTCTCCTAAAACTAACCTTTTTTTAACCTTTTAACCTGTAACCTTATTTAAGTAGTATTAAAGGAAATATTTAGAGTGGAAACAGGAAATCAGATGGGAAAATGCGTGGGACAAAAGGCGGACTCAAACTGCTGTCGCTATGAAAAACACTTCACATTCACACACCGTCTTTATACCCCAGGCCACTGCAGTGACATCTACTCTTCAGTTTGTCATATATTTCTGTGGTTCCGCCAGACTATTGGGGTGCAAATAGCTGCACCGGGGTATAAATAGACACTCCGTATTTTTATATAATGGCAAAACACTCTTTTTCAATAGTGCTGTACTTAGTCTCCCTCAGAGAGAGCTTGCGATTAATGTACAGCACCGGCCCCAGCCCCCTGTCTGAAGCGTCCATCTGTACAATGAAAGGCAGAGAGAAATCAGGTGAATGTAAAAGCAGTCCGCCACAAAGTGCAGCTTTCACCTGCGTGAATGCCTGTTGACACTTCTCTGTCCATCTGACCGGATCTGGTGCTCCCTTTTTAGTGAGATCAGTCAGCGCGCTGGTGGCAGCCGAATAATTAGGCACAAACCTTCTATAATAGCCAGCCATCCCCAGGACCTGTCTCAACTGTCTTTGGTCTTGGGTCTTGGGCAGGCTGCAATCGCTGCAGTCTTATCAATTTGGGGACGCATCTGTCCATGACCCAAGTGGAAGCCCAGATACCGTACCTCCGCCCGTCCAATTGCGCACTTCTTTGGGTTTGCCGTAATTATTGGCTTTTAAGTTCACCTCCGGCCCAAGCTCCTCCCTCTCCGGAACCACCGTCGCCAATGTCACAGGGATAACCTCTGTCCAATTTCAGGAGGTTGAGATGGTATATTTGACATGCTTCACCTCTATCTGTCTGCCTTACCTCATAATCGAGATCTCCTACATGCCGTGTGACCTCAAAGGGCCCTTGCCACTTGGCAAGTAATTTAGAGCTCGATGTTGGGAGTAATACAAGCACTTTATCTCCTGGGTTAAAATTTCCATAGCCGAGTGCCCCTGTCATACAGTCGGCTTTGACGTTCTTGAGCTTGGAGCAAATTTTGCTGTGTTAGTTGACCCAAAGTGTGGAGATTTGCTCTAAGATCAAGAATGTACTGAATTTCATTTTTGCTGTTTGAAGGTCCCTCCTCCCAAGCTTTCCGCAGGATGTCGAGCGCACCACGCGGTCAAAGCCCATTCAGCAGCTCGAATGGGGAAAACCCTGTGGAGGCTTTTGGGACCTCTCGAACTACAAGTAACAGGGGATCGAGCCACTTGTCCCAATTTCTAGCGTCCTCGTGTACGAACGTATTAATCATATTTTTCAGGGTTTTATTAAACCGTTCCACCAACCTGTCTGACTGTGCATGGTAAACACTGGTGTGAATCGATTTAATACCCAATAATTCATATAGTTTGCTAAGTGTACGTGACATGAATGTAGTGCCCTGATCAGTGAGGATATCTTTTTCTCCCCAATTTGGAATTCCCAATGCGCTCTAAGTCCTTGTGGTGGCATAGTGACTCGCCTCAATCCAGGTGGCAGAGGACGAATCTCAGTTGCCTTCGTGTCTGAGACTGTCAGTCTGCGCATTTTATCACATGGCTTGTTGAGCACGTTACCGCGGAGACGTAGCGCGTGTGGAGTCCCCACGCTATTCTTCGCGGCATCCACGCACAATTCACCACGCGCCCCACCGAGAGTGAGAGCAACACATTATAGCGACCATAAGGAGGTTACCCCATGTGACTCTACCCTCCCTAGCAACCGGGCCAATTTGGTTGCTTAGGAGACCTGGCTGGAGTCACTCAGCACACCCTGGATTCGAACTCGCGACTCCAGGGGTGGTAGTTAGTGAGGATTTCTTTCGGAATCCCCACTCGGGAGATTATTCTGAATAGTGCTTCCGCAACACTATGTGCTGAGATGTTGCACAGAGCTTCCGGATGTCACGTTGCATAGTCCACCAGAACCAATTCAAAGCGATGTCTGCGTGCTGTCTGCTCTAATGGCCCAACGAGGTCCATGCTAATTCTTTCGAAGGGGGCCTCAATCAAAGGAAGCAGGCACAAAGGCGCTCTTGGGGTGGCCGGCGGATTCACCAGCTGCCACGCGGCCACCTCCAGATCTCGGCTGTTCGCTCGAATAAGTCCAAGAATGCCTCCGGATCATCTTCTGTCCCCATTTTCATGAGGGCGACCAGATGCATAGTGGCTGCTGTGTCCAGGGCCGTGGCTGGGGCTTTCTCCTGGTGCAGTAAGCTCCGGATCGCCTGCTGATCCTCTGCTTGATCCTGGAGCACCTCCTGGAACCGGCGATCCTGGTCCTTGCGAAGCTCAAGCAGGGCCTAATGTTGTAAATGGTGCATATTGGAGAGGGACTGAATGACTTCCACCAATGGCGAGGACTCCATGCCGGTGTGTACTTCCTCCAAACTCCCAGGTTTCAGCAACAGTGTAACAAGTTCAAGGCATGTTTGTATAGAGGAAGCGGAGAACATTGAAGTTCAACTCAAAAGGTGGTTTATTAACATAACTCAGCAAAACTCACTGTAACAAAGTTCGTGACAGGGGCAAGGAGGAAGCGGGAGATGGCGAAATTCAACTCAAAAGGTAATTTATTTTACACTCAAAAACTCACTTTCAGCGGACTGTCAACACACGCTCTCTCTGGGTGTGTGTGTGCATGGGTAGCTCTCTCTCCCTTCACTGGCGTCTGGCTCGCTCTTAAAACCTGTCTCCACCACGTCCCCGCCACCACAAGTATATATTTATTCATTTATGTACACATTCACAAGAAGTTAAAAATGAAGTGTGTCATTTTTCCGATGTTTAAATACAGTAATCCTTTCCCATTTTTATGTGCAGAGTCAACTATAAGTAAACAGTTTGTAGGTTGATTTCCAAGAAAAATTTAAATACTGTGACTCAAAACATTGCTCTGTTAGTTTGAGAATCCTGATCAGCCAGACACAGCAACATTGGCTCGACCAATGGCATGAGTTTGGGAGATGGGGAGCTTTCAGGAAACTTGTTTGAATACAGTCATTACTTTAACAATTCCATTTGCCAACCTTAGTGGCACAGAAAATACACACTTTAGATTTAAAATTTTTACTAGTATTAGGGCTGTAGCGCAACAGTAGCGTGCATGCTCACAATATGACGCTCTGTCTTCTGTGGAACACAAATTAAGATTTTATGATGGAGATATGTGTTTTTTCCATACAATTCAAGTCAATGGGGTCCAACACTTGCGCTCTGTGAATGCGTCAAGCACTTGTCGATTCTGCAAAGGAGAATGCATTTGTCAAGTTACATTTTGGTCTTTTTCTCACCCAAAGCAGATCATATCGCTTCAGAAGATATGAATTAAACCACTTTATGTCCTTTTTTGGAGCTTGTGTTGGACCTTATTGACTTACATTGTATGGACAAAAACACTTCATATCTCCATCAAAATATCTTCGTTTGTGTTCAGCTGAAGAAACAAAGTCATAAGAGTTTGAGAAGACATAAAGGTGAGTAAATGATGAGAGAATTATAATTTTTTGGGGAACTTTTCCTTTAAGTTGGTCCTTATTTTCTTGTAAATAAAGTTACAATACAATAATAGTTTTTAAAGTCTAGATGAATTAAATAATGTTATTGTAGCGAATTTGGTAGTATAAATGTACACGGGATGGGTTAAAGTGCCCGCGTACCGCCACCATTATATGTAGGGAAACAGTATGTGTGAGCTAGGAATTAAATTAAACTATCCTTATTCTACATTTTTATGTAAGGAAATTTATAATGGAATTAGTCACGTTCGACAACCATTATAAATTAGATAAATTACAAATAACTAGATTATTTGTCTGAATAAAATTCTCCACCACTAAAATCGTAATACAACGTCTCGTTGTATCCGCTCACAATTTCTGTTGTAAGGAATTAGCTTTAATAAGGGTATTATGATTAATTCACTTATTGGAGTAATATTATTCTCATGGCTTATTGAAAATAATATTACACATATTTAGGTACAGCTTTGAAGTGAAATCTTTTAAAAACAGGGATGAGATTATTTATCAAAATATACCACAGTCAGATTATCTTTAAAATGGAAATATGAATAATTTATCATAACTCGTTATAATTAATTATAAACATTTGGATCAGTTAATAGAATTAACTTGATGTAGCTAAATTAACATTACAATCAATTAATCTGTTCATCCAGCGAATACTCAGTATTGATCATCTATCAACTCTCAGAATGGATATTTTTCATGGCCACCGAAAAATAACTCTTTCTTAGCATGTAGCTGTGATCGAATCGTTAAATTGACATTGATTTACAAGCAGACCAGAATCAACTCGCAAGAATGTACACAAAAGCTTTATTTAACTAAATTACGAACACATAACTAATCTAAACAAACACATACACACAAATCACGCATACATGGGAAATGGAGAAGTGAAAGTGAATGAAACCGGAACAGTACAGGGGAATAAAGCTATGAAAAGAGTCATTTAACCATCTGAAAGAACCATCAGTTTCTTACTTCAAAGCACCTTTGTTAACAAAGGGGTTCACAGCTTATACTAAACCTCTGTTTAGTTAGTTAATTGTACGATACTTGCAATGCCTTGGCGGTTGAGAGAGTGCCTGGATGTAGTCTCAGGAGAAAGTCTTGATGGTTCCGAAAGTCTTGATGGAGTCGATGGTGTTGAAGTTGCAATCAATTTCTTCCGTGTTGAATGAAGAAATTATGATGAACTTGCGGTGTTAGTTTGACTCCGTTATGGTCGAGGAAGTTACACATGGCTTGATGTGTTAAGGCCTGCCAGCCCGTTACCTCGCGGTCGGACCAAGTGTTTCCGGTCCCACACGAGCAGCATCCATGAGCAGAAGGGAGAAAGAGAAGAGGGAAGAGAGAGAGAGAGAAGAGGAGGGAGGTCACTCCGACAGTGCCCTTTAAAGCCTGAGGGAGGTCACTCCTCTCGAGTTTGGCTTGACCAATGGGAAAGGTGCAATTTTCCAGCGGGAAAAGTTCCTTTGTTTGGAAGCTGACTCATTTGCATCATTGGAGTAAGCCAGTAGTTTGTGCCCCTTTATGCTCTGATTAATATAACAAGCATACAATGCATGCTAGAAGGGGGTGCTATACTCCAATGTTTAGGGCATCACACAAGGATTAATTTGATAGGACGCATGATACCAATAATTTTACATTATCTAGTGGTTCTGTCATAAAGCATGCACAAAACGGTATACAGTACAAAAGACACTATACGAGACTGTAATAATCATACACACAATGTCCTGAGGATATGCATGTTCATTTATAGAACAGTTTGTCTATAAATTAATGAAGAAAAGTCTGTTTTATGGGCTTTATGTGTCTTTCCTATGGGGGAATGGTGTGAGTTACTTCTTCCCACATTCCTTTGCTTTGCATGTGGCTACCTTCCCCCACCTGGAATGTCTCTGAGGTCCACTAGTTGCTGGACTAGTGTCAGCAAAGGGGGAGTAAAAGCTCATGATTAGTGGGAGAGCCAACATCTCGGAGTCTGCTTGGGCCTACTTGGACCTTTGCTTGTTATGGTCTTGAGACATCTGTTGGATTATTCATTAAATAATGAATAACTGTGTGTCTGATTGGTCCAGATGCTACATTATTAACCTCATGAAATATATGAAGGATAAATGAAAGTCACGATAGAGTTAAGAAGTAGACTGTATCTCAGTTATTGGTATAGGATTTCCATTACTTGTGTTTTCCACGTGTCTTTAAAATGTTTGGCTAATTGGCTGCTGGCTGAAGATAACATTTTGCTTTGCTGCAATTAAATTCTGTGAACTGTTTTTCTACTTGTTGACAGTTCATTGCAGTGATTTATTAACAGCAGTAAAATGCATTCATATTAGTTGACCTAAAAATTTTTTAGTTTCGGTTACCATGGCGTGAAGTATCTCTTGGCAATGATGATACAGTGTTCTTGTGAGCTTGGTTGCACAGTGCCTGTTAGCTGTAAGCACTAAATATTTGCTGAAAGTAATTCTTTTTGAGCTGTTCCCCACAGGGAGATTATTGTTCATTTAGCAGGAGGCTCAACATCGCCTGCTGTCCTATTAGGTAAAGTGCACAAAGAATAAACTGGCAGAAAATTATGACAGAAAGTCTGCAGGAGTTCAGCAGCAGAAAAAAGGCTTACTGTCACTGACATCCCCTATTCTCTCTTACTTTAAAATCTGTCCATCACTCTCTCACACAGTTGTTTAGTATGCTTCACTGTTTCCTACTTGATCATTGTTTCTTTCCTGCCTTTCTTCTTACCTCTCTGTCTCTCCTCAGGTGTCCTCTTCCTGCAGTTTGGAGATGAGACCAGGCGTGTTCACATTACTCACGATCTCAACAGTTTGGAGACCTTGCATGCGCTCATCGTGCACATGTTCCCTCAGAAGCTGACAGCGGGAATGTTGAAGTCTCCCAACACCGCAATCTTGATCAAAGACGAAGCAAGAAACGTCTTCTACGAGCTGGAGGATGTGAGAGACATACAGGACCGCAGCATCATCAAAATCTATCGCAAAGAGCCCATTTATGCCTCCTACCCTGCTGCACATCTGGCCAATGGAGACCTCAGGGTGAGTGTTTCTTTCCTCATTCAGTACCTCAGTTATTTTAAAAGTGGAAAATGAAATCTAAAATTTTACTTTATGATACTTTATTGATGAACTAATGCCAAGAAGTGAAATTTTAAGGCCACATCCACACTAATATGAAGATGCATTGATTTTGCTGTTTACGCTTCTCATCCACATTTGAACAGCATTTTTCTCCACTGAAAACTGAGCATTTTGAAAACATTCTCCAATACTGAATACTATGGAAAATGATGATGTTAGGAAACTGAAAAAAGAGTTTTCAAACCAAAACAGATTAGAGTGGACATGGCCTTAGTTACAATATTAAGTAGATGAAACTGCTGTACTGTGACTGTGGCATTAGGTCAACAAATACTCACTTATTTGTAACCCACAAAAATGCAAACTCAGAACAAGCTTAGAATATTAATCTATATGTATGTCCATTGTCCAAGTTTGCATACTTTCAAAGTATGTACTGCATTTGATGAGCAACTCTGCCGTTAATTAAGTATGTTCTATAGGTATGCAGGTGAGTAGTATGAATACATTCCTGAACATACTTCATCATATATGATGTAGTAACTAGAGGTCAACCGATAGTGGATTTTGCCGATACTGATAAGTGGTGGAAAAGGCTGATAACAGATTAATTGGCCATATTTTTTAAAATCAATGTATTATTATTATCTTTTTTCTTAGTCTTTCCTTACTATGATGGGCACAGACACAAAGGCTACAAGAGTCAAAAATAAATAAAATCCCAGATACAGTTTATTATTCAATCATAATAATAACATCAACAACAGAAAATGATAATTAGGTGCATAATGTGGGACTTTTAACCAGGGTTGGGGAGTAACGAAATACAAGTAACTGGAATACGTATTTAAAATACTAAATATTAGTAACTGTATTCCACTACAGTTACAATTTAAATCATTGATAATTAGAATACAGTTACATTCAAAAAGTATTTTGATTACTGAACAGATTACTTTGCATTTTACTGTAATTTGTTTCATTTAATATTTAGTGCTTTCAGATGGAAAACATTTATACATATAAAGGATGTGATCCAAAGTGCATTTGAACAGAAGTGAAACACTTTCTTATGATGTGTTACATTCATACGAGCAGACAGAGAAGTACGTTTGAAGTTTGGAGCAGAAGAAATAGAAATAAACCTTGTGTAAATTGTCAGCTTTACACTAAGCTAAAATGCTATTTCTAGCCATTTTACATGCACATGTTACCAGGCACGATCATATTCACGTTAGATCATAATTTCTTTTTTTCTAGTAAGATCTTTGATATTAGGTCAAAAATCATATTCTTGATGATAATTTTTGTATTGTTTTCCTGTAAAAATATCTAAAAATCCTTAAAACAAGATCATTTTGATTTATCTTGTTTTAGAAGCAACACTGCATAAGATATTTAGGTTTTTCAGAGAATGTATTTTTAACGTGTATTTTGTCTTACTGTACTGGCAGAGTTTTTATAGTCAAAACAAGTGAAAAAATCAACCAGTGCTGAAGAAGTAATCCAAAGTATTTAGAATACGTTACTGACCTTGAGTAATCTAACGAAATACATTACAAATTACATTTTACAGCATGTAATCTGTAATCTGTAGTGGAATACATTTCAAAAGTATCCCTCCCAACCCTGCTTTTAAATATAAACTAGCCCAAAACACACAAGGGACTTTTATCTAGAAACAATGGAGACTTAGCTCTGTTACAATGCTCTAAAATTAAAGCTACACTATGTAACTTGTGGCCCTCTAGCGGTTAAAAAATAAAACTGTATGAGTCTTGCAGAAGGACATTGTTTTGGCTGTGCTTCGGCTCTGCTCCTCTGTGTGGATGAATGTGGTTCGAGGCACCGGTGTACACATGAATACAGGATATCTTATCAGAGTGAATGGACAAATAAATAACAAAAGAAAGAAAAAGACAGATATCTGAAAACATGTCATCAGAGCAGATAAGTGCTGTATCTTATGCTGTTGTTTTGACTTATTGGAAACATTGATGTTTTGAAATAAATAACCTTACAAAAGGTAGGCAATGTTTGTTAACATTAGACATAACAATTGCTAGCACCGATTAGACTCTGCTCTGTTCGAGGTTTCTTTGTTTTTACAAAGTGATTCCCTGGAGGTTTGCCGTTTTGAATGATCCATGGTCAGTTTTTCTCATTCGTTGTGACAACAAACTTTCAGCTTCAGCTACTCACACACCATACACGCGCTACAGTACGAATATGACGTCAACATGCACTGGCGAATGACGTATGTATGCAATTTCCTGCAAAATCCATCCCGATATTTATAATATAATATCATTATTATAGGTTTATCGAAGTGTATTTGGGTAAAGACATGGTTGGGAAGATGGATTTTTGTTGCACTCTCTCATTAATAACATTTTGTTATTTTTAACAAAAAAAAAGTTACATAGTGTAGCTTTAAAGGAATATTCGGGGTTCAATACAAGTTAAGCTCAATCGACAGCATTTGTGGCATAATATTGATTACCACAAAACATTATTTTGACTTGCCCCTCTTTGTCTTTAAATAAATAAATAAATAAACTAAAAATCTGGGTTACAGTGAGGCACTTTTAATGGAAGTGAATTGAGAGCCAATTTTTTAATAAAAAAAATAAAATAAAAAAATCACTGTTTCCAAAGTTTAGCCACAAAATGTAAACAATATGTGTGTAAACATGATTTTAGTGTGGGGGAAAAAAACAAAAAAAACAACCTTTTCAGTGTGGAGTTATAGCCAATTTGATGATGTAATGTCAACAAACCCTACAACCCTACAATGACTGTAAAAATTACAATTTAAACAACTTTACAGCTCAAATAATACATGAGTTTTAATAGAAGAATTAATGTAATTGCTTTTATAAAATTATCAGCTTTAAATTTCTGCCTTTAAACCCTCCAAAAATTGGCCACATTCACTTTCATTGTGAGTGCCTCACTGTAACCTCAATTTTTTGTATTTTCTATTTATTTTTTAAAGAAAACGAGGGACAGGTCAAAATACATTTTTGTCCTCCTCAACATTATGCCACAAATGCTATCAACTGAGCTTAACTTGTGTTGAAACCTTAATATTCCTTTAGGTATTTATCAAATTAAGCTTTTTATTGGCTATATATAGAAACATGGTTGAATAAAAATGAAAAATACAAATTCTGCAGCTATTGGCATAGATTGCTGCAAAGGTTTTTACGTAATGATACAATCTACTGACACTGATGTGCCAATGCTCTTCGCTAATTCTATGACTCTACGATGAAGTAAAGCAGAAAGCTTAACACTTGTTGCACAAAGCACCGAAGTCCAATGGAGATGAATGAGAAACAAGTGATTAAAAGATTGTAATAAACTCCCAGACGGCATTCCGGGCCGCGTCATCAGAGTGTGCGCAAACCAGCTGGCTGGTGTTTTTACGGACATTTTCAACCTTTCCCTCTCTTTGTCTGTAGTCCCCACATGCTTTAAAACATCCACCATTGTGCCTGTTCCAAAACAATCAAAAATAACTTGCTTAAATGACTGGCGTCCTGTTGCTCTGACCCCCATCATCAGCAAATGCTTTGAGAGACTAATCAGAGATTACATCTGCTCTGTGCTGCCTCTCTCTCTTGACCCATTGCAGTTTGCTTACCGCAACAACCGCTCCACTGATGATGCCATTGCATCTACAATACACACTGCTCTCTCCCACCTGGAAAAAAAGAACACTTATAAATGTGTTAAACTAAACTTATAAATAAATAAAACTAAACATAAAGAATCACAGTACACCAAGCATAAATAATTGTAATATTATCCTGTTGCGACCTATACTGTATATCAAATGTAATATTGTATTGCCAGGTCCCTGCTGATTCCCAACTCGAGTTTGTTTGCCATAAGCCACATCTTACATTGCCCCAGCATGGGTTTTTTAAGTGAATAAGAAGGCACCAAGCCATCCATATTTATACAATGTTTTCTGTTTCAAGTCAAAATAAGAAAAGAATCACAAGGTTACGAGTTTAAAATCCAGTATGTGGCAACATCAGAGACAAACCCAACCTTGAGTTCAACATCACAGTCCTCTTTGAGTGTTTAAAGGGAAGAACCCTTTAAAACTGCCGTTGTTTGATCCACTGAGTACCATCTTTTCTGTTTGAATGTTCTTGAACTCAAATGTTTTTGAAATATGCAGATTTTCTTTTTTTTTTTTTTTATCACTTGGGAGCTAGTGTTACCAGAGGAGCTTGATGTGCTTTGACTTTGAAATGCAATTATGTTGCGTCACTCTGTCGATCAAATCAAATGTTTTTACACATCTTTTCTGAGATGTCTGTACCATTCATACCTCGGAGAGTGTCAAACCAACTCAATCAGCTAATATTAGATATGAGTCTGTTGATGTATGCAAATGATTCAATTATTGTCTGTTTGTGTGGCGTGTATGTGTGCACCTTGATGTCTGTAACTTTAGTTCATACTGTTTTTTTGTTTTGTTTTTTTCAGTTCCCTATTGTAAAATTAATCTAGATTTTTACATTTTTTGTATACATTTTTTTGCAAGTGTGCACATTGCTAGTTGCTAGGGAGTTAATGGTGCTTGACAGGCCATTTATAAGTGGTTGCAAGGGAGTTCTGGTTGGTTACTTGGTGGAAAAATCTCTATGATCCTTAGATATGGCTTAGGTCTGTGCTTCAATGTGTCTAAGGGATTTTTATTTTTTATTTTATTTTTGCCTGGAGCAACGCACCGAAGTTTTACACTAAAGATAGTTCAAATCCCTACTTTTAACACTTAAGGTTTGTTCAAATCCCTTATCCTAAGTACACAGCACAGATATTTTCATTATGTTACATCTTTAATTCCATCCATTTAACTTATCACAATAATTTATTCAGAGTTTCAACTTGATTGTCTTCATCTGTAATTAAATTCCAAGTGGTCGAAAAAGTGCAATGAACTTATAACTGCAGGGCGTAACTTTGGCACCACTTTGCCTAAACAAGCACCACTTAAAAATAAATAGCTAAATAAAAATTACGGCATAAAAACTCTCCTATTGGAGGGATTTAAAAAAAAATAATTGACCACTATAGGAGCCCAAGGCTCTGAACAATTTACATATTGTTGGCTTTTTAAATGTTTTGTTTTTTGTATTTATGTGTGTGTTCCGGTCTGTGTGATTGTGTAGTATGTGTATACCTATGTGTGTCTGAACACACAAAGACCAATTCTTTGTCGTCAACAGAATGTTTTATAGAACATGTCAACTGATCCCTGGAGTGTGTACTTGCTTTATGTGTATGCAGGCTAACAAGCTATATCCCCTGTAATGCCTCAGTAAGTCTGACTACTGTTAGACAACGTAAGGGGAACAAAAGAAAGCAGAGAAGGGAAGAGGTAAAACATTTTTTTTTTAAATCAAGCCTTAAGAAAAGGATGGATGAGTGGCTCAAGATAAAAAATAAAAAAAAAGTTTTGGTCATAAATGCAAGTAAAGTGACATGGAGATGTAAAAGTTATTAATTAATATGCAGGAAGTAGGAAAGGAGTGGTGAAAAGAAAACCGAAGATATTGAGGAATAGAAAAGGAGATATTAAATGAGTGTTGTTTCCCTTGTGTTTAAGCTCTCTTCCTCTGCTCATTGTAACTATGTAAAGTATATGTGCTCAGAAGTGGCGGTAGAATCTGAATACGGGTGTCATGTAATCCAATGTTATGCCAGTAGCTTTAGCTAGGCTGGGTGAAAGCAGTGAATAGGTTGAATAGAGCTCCCCAGAATTGAATTACAGACACATGAAAAGAACGAGTGAGAAAGAAGGAGAGAATGAGGACAATGAGTCCTAGAGTTCCAGTCTTGGATTTTCACTAAACCTCAGTACATCTCTCTTGCTTCTGCTGTCATTGAGGTTTATTTGCCTGCTCCATATTTTCACTTCTGAATGATTTTGGTACATATTCACTTTTCCAGTTAACTGTGCCCTAACCCTCACTACTTCTTTTTGAGAAGACGAATGTAACTGTGAATCACTTCTGTGTTCATGTTTTCAATCTTGTTCCTCTGTTAGGACTTGAACAGGCATTGTTCATATGAGGCCAAAGATTTGGGAGTGACAGCTGCATTTAACAACCAAATTAAAATTATCACTCTGTATGTGTAGAGAATACAAGATTCACTCTTGTAATTGTGATGATTGGCTTAGCGATAACTTAAGCAATGTGTTGGTGTCTCATGGCTGTAAACAAGAAACATGAATGGAAAAATAATTTTATTTTTATTTTTGTCCTGTTTTAAAAAATTAAGAAAGAATACAAGATTTCTCTGGAAAAAAAAAACTTAGCTTCTCAAGTAAATTCTCAATGTATATTGTTTTAAGGAGTCTTAGAAATTTTGTACTGGATAACGAGACTAAAATACTGATTAAAGGCTAGAGTATACTTTCTTTTTCCATGTGCCGTTCCGCCTGCTTAGCCTTTCAAAGTATACTCTTTTGACCGCAACACCATATGGACATGTTCATCGCATACGCACTAAGACTGCTTTGTGATACTTTTTAGGAGAGTCAACACCAGGGTCATGCGTAGACAGTGCACAGACATGGACTGTCTAGAATTACTCGGCGGTGCGTGGCCTGTTTGTTTGTCAAGTTTACATCATGCACACTGTGTGTGAGACGTAGTGGCACATGGACAACTGAAGTAAACTTTAGCCTTAAAAATTATAATTTGGAAGAGTGGCACAGAATGATGTGTTCATAAAATGATAAGCACTTATCTGTCATTTTTATTTTAGAGAGAGATGGTTTACTCATCGCGGGACTCGTCACCTACCCATCGCCTCAACACCCTCCCTCCTTCCACTGCCTCGCCCTCCTCCAGTTCCCCATCACGATCCCGTCTGTCCTACAGCGGGGGTCGCCCCCCATCTTTTGCTGGTCCAGGTCACCCTCACCCCCAGGGCCCTCAGCATCCATCCCACCACCCTTCACCCTCGCACGGACAAGCTCAAGGCCTTACACCCTCCTCCGCCATCCTGGAGCGTCGTGATGTCAAACCAGACGAGGAGATGTCTGGTAAGAACATGGTTCTTCTGAAGAATGAGGGTCTGTATGCTGACCCCTACAGCCTGGTACATGAGGGTCGACTTAGCATTGCCTCTACTCAATCTCTGGCCACCATCGCCGACCCCTTTGGTTTCCCGGTGTCAGGAGGACTCTACCGCAGGGGTTCGATGCGGTCTCTTAGTACATACTCAGCCGCAGCGCTACAAGGTGACCTGGAGGATTCCCTTTATAAACCTGGTGGTTCTCTATACTCTGATACCTATGGCCCCAGCTCCACACTTGGCATGGGGTTTCGTCTGCCACCTTCCTCCCCACAGAAGATTCCCGACGTACAGTTACGTGACAGAGATTCATTCACCGTGTCTCCGAGCCGAGGGACGCCCGTGAGACAGACCTTCCGCAAGGACTCCACCTCCTCATCTGTGTTTGTGGAGAGCCCGAAGTCCAGACCCAGCTCTAGTTCAGAACCTCTAGGAGATGGGAGCAAGGGACCTGGGTTTGGGTCGTCATTGTCTGGGAATGAGACAGACACACGGTAAGCACTGGCAAAGTGTGTTTGTTCATGTACAGCCTTGTTGAAAAGACTAGCATTGCTGGTCATTAGATTATCTTGTGATTTTTGTGCTGGTCCCCCAGCATGGTATGCTAGTATGCTGGTGTCCCTGTCAGATTTTTTAACGAGCTAACCAGCAAGACTTCCTTGGTGAACCAGATTCATCAGAAACACCATGCTGGTTGACCAGCTTCACCAGCTACATTTGGCATGGCTATGCTGGTTCACCAGCTAGACCAGCACCAAACCAGCACTAACCAGCATTAACCAGCCTGAACCAGAGTGAAAATTCATGCTGGTCAGCAATATATGTTGTTTTTGGGATGCTGGTGTACTGGTATCCCCACCAGGCCAGTTTGACCAGCAGGTCAACCGGCTTTGCAGACAGACCAAGCTGGTCGACAAGTTTCACCAGCTGGCGAAAAGTCTTGACTGAGCTTGTCCACCAGCTAGACCAGCACCAAACCAGCACAAACCAGCATAAACCAATATGAACCTACATGGAAATTCATGCTGGTACAAGCTGGTCTTTTAAGCAGACTACTGCAGTTGTAATCACACAAATGTGTTTATGCACATTTAGAGCATTCCAACAAACACTATAAGTGTATATTTGTGTTTATCTGTGTAGTAAACACACACATTGTCTGTATCTCTTGTTAGCAGGGATCGTATGGAGGCAATGGAGAAGCAAATAGCCAGTCTGACTGGACTGGTTCAGAGTGTCCTAACTCGGGCACCAGACAGCGACAGCACGTAAGACCTCATTACATTCACAGAGCCATCTACAACTCATTCACATTGAACCAGAGCCCACTGACATTACCAAAATCAACTCATATGGACCATAAGCCCTGTCCTGGTTCTCATAATCTTCTGATATCCAGTCACTGTAACCCCATTTACGTATAGCATTCCGTCATTTGACACATAACACCAATACTGTATCTAACCTGTTTACATAATGCATTCAACTATTTCACTCATCACACTGTTGTTAGCGTGGTACCATTTTGCTGTCATGCGATAATATCCTGTGTTCTCATGTTTGCAATACAGCCATCGGCTATACATTTATGTGTTTCATAAGCTTGCTTGATATACAGTAAGCTTGGTATGCAAACATTTATTCACTTGCTAAATGTAAAGTGCTTGTATTGTAATTGTGTCTGCTTGTGGTTATTCCTCTTTCTTCCACTTTGTATCGGTGCTTTTGATGTTGCTGGTCATTTACAGTCATTCATATTTGATGTGACTGGTCATTCATATCAAGAGAATAAAAGTAACTGAGATTCTCACAACTAAAAGAGAGTGTTGAGAAAAGACTGAGTTGAAAAAGGAGTTTGTTGAGTAAAGAGAAA